>NC_134139.1:22652500-22830000 GCF_033958435.1 Carettochelys insculpta | reverse complement strand
GGGACATGATGGGTGCGTCTACGCTAGCCGGATACTTCGAAGTAGCTGGAACAACATAAAAATAGTACATGTCGCATCTACACGTGCCGTGAGCTATTTCGATGTTGAAATCGATGATGTCGGCGAGACGTCGAAATCACTATTCATATCCGAAGATGGGAATAGCACCCTACTTCGACGTTCAACGTCGAAGTAGGGCATGTGTAGACAATCCGCGTCCCGCTACATCGAAATAGTGGGGTCCTCTGTGGCGGCCATCAACTGACAGGTTGAGAGGTGCTCTGTCAAGCCCCTGAGGGGCTCTGTGGTCACCGCGTGCAGCAGCCCTTAGCCCGGGGCTTCTGGCTGCTGTTGCTGCCACTGCTGCAGATGGGGGTCCATTCTGCGTACACGGGGTCTGCAACCGGTTGTCGGCTCTGTGGATCTCGTGCTGTGCAGGCTGAGTGTGTCTGGGAGGGGCCCTTTAAGGGAGTGGCTTGGGGCTTTGCTGGCCCCTTATTTCGACAGGGAGCGCTTGTGTGTGTGGACACTCCACATTTCCTTCCAGGGCGGCTCCTTTTGATGTTCTCCATTGGTACTTTGATGTTGAACATCGATGGCACCAGCCCTGGAGGATGTGTAGATGATACGCATCGAAGTAGCCTATTTCGATGTTCTTACTTCGAAATAGGCTACTTTGATGTAGTGTGCTAGTGTAGACATAGCCGATAAGCGCTAAATAAAAAACTAAATGGCATACAAAAGGTAAATCAGGTTTTCTATTTACCCTGTCTCATAATATAATACAAGAACAAAAGGCTATTGAATGGAAGTGAAAGTCAACAATTTTGAAACCAATAAAAGGCAATACTTGTTTCTATACAGCATATAATTAACCTGTGGAAATCATTGCCTCAAAATACAATTGAAGCCCAAAACATAAACAATTTTTGAGAGGATAAGCAATTTATATAAATAATGAGAACATCCATATTAGGCTGAAAAACTGAGATTTCCAAGCCATCATGCCTCACATCATAAGCCAGTCATAAAGTGATGGAGTTAGAGATCAAGAGATCAAAAAAGACCCATTCCTGAAGTCTGCCTGGGCAAAACCGTCACAGGCCAAATGAATTTGGGTCGGACCATTGGAACCTGCAGCCAATCCGCTTACAGAACTTCTGTTGATTGGAGAGGGCACAGAATCAGCATGACTCCTAGTGATCCTCTGCTAGTGGAGCATCCCATAGAGCCTCAACTGGCATGTAAAATTCCTTCTTCTCTGGTGCAGCTGCCCCTTTTCCTCAGAGTGTTGCTATTCGCAAAGGTGACACTGAGCTACTGACTTCCAGATCTGCAAATTAAGAGTGACAAAATTGGGCTCAATGTGCAAACAGTGAGGTGCTGTGTGCCATCTTTGCAGGGGGAATTGCTGTCCATATCCCCCGCCCATCTGGAAAATACACACACAGTCACAATAAAGCCTCTTCATTCTTACAACCTTTTTGTACCCCATGAGCTTTTTGAGGTTTCCTTTCTGTAGATAGTCACAGAGAGGTAGCTGTGTTAGTTTATGCATCTTCACAAAACAAAAAGCTCATTTAATGAGTTTGTCCCACGTAAGCTTATCACCTAATAAATTATTTTGTTTGTCTTAAAAGTGCTACAGGACTGCTTTTTTTGCTTTCTGTAGACAGGGAGCTTTTGAATCCTTTTTGATAGGATTCCTTTAAGTGTTAAAAGAATGAAGGAGCTGTGAATCGTAGAACAGATTGTTGATTCCAACAGCCAGATTGTCCCTAGATATAAAGTTTTGTGTTATGAATTTTCCCCATTTTATTACCAAAGAGAAAAATAGTGCTCTCATATTTTCAGCAAAAGAAACAAAGTCTTTAGGTTTAGAATCCTAGCTAGCCTAATAAATAATCCCATTTTATATCAAAGAAGTTGACTGTACATTAGCCATCATCAAAACTAGAGATGTACAGGAACCTTCTACTATGAGATGAAGGGCTGCAATCTCAGAGCTACTTAGACTGCTAAAGATGCAGATAGACACATACTGGTATTACTAAAAACCTCTAATATGGTTAGCCACAAAACTCCCATTGAAATCAGCCTATCTGCTTCTTTAGGCACCTCAATACCACAGAAAATCTGGCTCAAATACTCCCATCAGAAATTCACATTTAACTTCCATTCAACCCCTGGGCATGTCTGAGAGCAAAAGTTGAGTCTCAATGATTACAGGAAGATAAGGCTGCCTGCTCCTTTTTGAGTCATTGACAAGTCAGCCACCATTCAGGAGCCATATTTTGAATATACAATTGGCTTGATTAAAAGTTTCTGAATGTTAGAGATCTGGATGCCAAAAAGGTTCCAAAGGGAAGTGGGAGAAGTGGTGTCTTTTTACTTCCTGGGTATTGTACAGTTGAACCACTCTAATCCAAAACTCTCTTGTCCAGCAACATCCGTAATCTGACATGATTTTAGATATCCAGACAACCATTTATCATGGGTGTGGCCAATCCTGAGGTATCATAAAGTTTGTTTACAGCCAACAGTCCTGGTTATCAGTGTTCTGTGCTGTGATTTAGCTCTAATTTACCCCTAAATGTCTTCTAAGAGCCCAGCAAGCAGTGGAAGTGTTGGTAATGCTGCTAGACGATATTGACCTCCCCTGGTCCAGTAAACTCTCTTATTCACCACTGGTCGGGTCCCAGGGGTGCCAAACTAGAGCGGTTCAACCTGTACTGTTAAGCATCTAAACTGAGTATGTTCAGATGAGACTTACTTGGTTTATCCCTTAATTATTTTTGTGCTTGTTACTCTCTAAATAGAAAAAAAAACCTGACAAAACAAATGATGTGAAAATGAAAACTGGAAAAAGCAAAATTTTACAAAATATCCAGAGTCTCCAGAAAGAGCAGCAAATAATCATCTGACAATCAAAGTGCTTGTAAGAACCTAACACAATGGGCTCCTGGTCTCTGATTAGGGCCCTGGGGCACTACAATAATGCAAAGTATTAAGAATAACTACAATGATTGGCCCTTGCCCACGTTCCCATAAGCAAGAGAATGTCCTTGCACAGCTGGAATGTCCAAGGGCAGATCACAGCCTAGTCCTTCAAGAGCCCATTTTTCAAAAAGTGCCAGCTTAAACTGCACACACAAATCACAAAGTGTGCATGCAAAGCGGCACATACACGTTAACATTGATATTTTGTGTACCTGTATCCTCTTCCACTGTAATTTTACCCCAGTTAAAGTCAAATGGGAGCTTCCAAGAAAAAACATTTTAAAATCAGGCCATTTACTTAGCTGCTAACATGCTGTTTGCTAAGCTAACTTTTGGTAGACTTTTTTAAAATTCACATCCAGCATTTATGTATGTATTTAGTTATTTCAATAATGTTTATGCATATAATATAAATATTTATAGAAATATAAAGTGTGTATATATGTATATCACATGTTGCTGTTAGACAGAGAAAAACCTAATAAATGGTTTAGATCTTTGTGATATATAACTGGAGCTGGGCAGGAAACAATGTTCCCATCTCTCAAGGAGTTTTGAGAGTTCAAAATTACTTCCCCTCTCAAATTAGGACAATAAGTGAAAATCTCAGAAGTAATTTACAAATCTGTCGGGGGGAATTATTAACTTCTTACGGCCCTCTCTGAGCCGCCTGGTTAGCACGACCGGATTGCAAGGCTCCCCCCTCTAGTTGTCCAGACCCTCGAGGACCTTAGATGTATGGGAGAGACGGCAGAGGCCCAGCAACGTTAGACCGCCCCACCCCTCTGCAGACCACCCCAGTCCCCACCGGCAAGAGGACCCGGGGTCGTGCATGTACCCTTCCTGCTGTATAGATGTAACCTCCCCTGGCAGGCAGTGGCTAGCTAAAGAGGCGAAGGTGGAATGAGGAGGAGGTTTAGGGGTGAAACTAATATTCTATTTATTTAACAGAGCCAACAACAGGCAAACAAACAGCAAACGGTGTAAAATAAACACATTAAACAATTCATAATAATAATGATAATACTGTCCTATATAAACCTTAAACACTTACAATTATTAACATCAAATCCATAAAGGCAACCTGTAAAACTTTCTTTATTGTACCGGAATGCAAAACAAATAAGTTAGGAGAAAACTTTTAAAGGTGAGAGGGGAAAGGGGGTTTGTTTAATTTAGCTCCAAGGGGGAGAAGGGCGTTACTTCTTCTCCTATACCCTCCGGCCGGGTCGCTACTCTGGCCTATTGGGGGCCTTAAGGCTCCATCTCTGAGGCCCCCTCACCAACTGGGCATTTGCCATGGCCCCACCCAGCTGGAGCTTGGAGATTTTTAGGATGGGTGAAGGTGCAGGGTTGATTTGGGAACTGGGAGGCTGCGTCTCCACTGCAGTGTCCCACCTGCTTAGTACTAAGTACAACTTTCTACTATTAACTTTTTCTATGATTAAGTAACTAATTTAAACTACAACTATGAACTATTAAATCAAGTGTACAGCTTGGTTATTATCTGAATTTGGGTGGTCAAGCCCGGCCCTAGGGTTGAGCCCCGGGTGCAGCCCTTCCCTGGCCCTGGAAAGGGCACGGCTGAGGTGAGACCCCAACCCCCCGTTAGGGGACCCAGTACCCAAAGTGCTGTATTAGGTAAAGTGTCTTGTAGTTAAGTGAAGTGTCTGGTTTGAAATGACCCCGGGTTGTGCCACGGGTCAATAGGTAGTTTACGTGTCCGTTGATTGAAGGTCCTGTCCAGGTGAGTTTGTCACATCCGGTAAATGAAGGTCCAGATGAGCACAGCAGCCACAGACACTGGGGAGCACTGGTGGTATCGTTGGCAGGTCCCTGGTTACGTCACTGGGTACGCAGTACCCCCACCGGAGTGGGGGCCAGTTCGCCACCCGGTGACTTGGCCAAAAGACCTGCTTGCTGCTCCCCGACGCAATGCACTGCTTGTTTTCTTTGAGGCGCGCTGGGGCGCTAGTTCCGCTTTTGTGCTGGTGGGCACCTGAGGTGAGCTGGTGTTTCCCACTCTTGGCTGGCGCCACCTGCAGAGCAGGCGCCGCAGTGATTTCAAAGCTCTTTTGTCTGGCGCCGCCTAAAGGCAGGTGCCACGGTGATTTCAGCTTTCAGGCCTGGCCTTGGAGTTCAGCGGACGCCACTGGGTGGCCACGCTTCTCCGTTCGAGGTAACAGGGTCCTTGCCTGATTCCCTCAGGGCTGCTGAATGGGCTGCGGCTCCTGGATTTATAGAGGAATCTCATGAATATTCATCACATGATTAGCATACTCAAGATTCTGTGTAGGTACTTTCAAATAGGTCCTCCTCTCAGCCGAAGGTGCTAGAAACTTTTCACCTGGGCCAATCAGACGGCTCCATTTTAAACCTGCAGCCATGAATAATTCATGAGTTCAGGTTACCAGGGAAACCAACTGACACAGAGTGACCGTTGCAGGGGCTGCTAAATGGCAGCCTGTGAAACTTTAGATTCTTCATGTACCTGTACTGATGTTAATGGCCAAAGGCTTGTTTCCCCTGGCCCACGGGGACAATAATGCCCAAGGGATAAAATCCCTGAACAAAATCAAAATCCCAATATTCTTTCGTTCAAGTCAACTGAAATTTTTGTTTCAATAATTTCAAAACATTTTGCTTTGAATTTGATCTTTTTTTCTCTTTAAAAGCTTCTCATGCTTGGTCTACACTAGACCTTAAAGTCGACTGCAGATACACAATTCTAGCTACGGCAATTGCGTAGCTAGAATCAGTGTATCTGCAGTTGACTGTAAAGTCTGTCCTCACTGAGAGAGGTCGACAACAGCATTTCTCCCATCGACCTCCCTTACGTCACGCAATAGCAAGGAGTGCAGGAGGTCGACTGCCAACCCCAGATAGATTAATTTTGTGAATCTCTACCAGATGCGTGAAATTGAATTCTGGAAGATCTACCCTGACTGGGTCAATTTTTGCGGAAGTGAAGACAAGCCTTCAGTCTCCTTAGTTTACCGTTTGAAATAAAAAGCCACTTTGAAACAGAAAACAAAGGTTTTCATTTAAGAAAAATGTCAGTACGTATTTACAATTTCAAAACTTCTTTTTCAATATTTTTTGAGCTGGAAAATTCATCAAGCCCAATTGCTTAGCTATAGTTTGCCTTTCAACAAAAACAACGTACTGAAAATTTTCCACTACCTAGATATACAAGAAGGCGAAACATATTTTTAACTGTGGTTTATATTACATATATATTTCAAAACAGAATAAGAAAAATCTCAAAATGGGGGAAGAGAACTAAGATCCTTTGTCACTCCATTCCTTTATGATATTTGGAAGTTAAAGATTCAAATCCAAAATTTTTCCAGAAGAATTCTTCTTGAGAACTATGCATGTATAATGAAGACATTCTATATAATAGTTATAATAGTTAGCTATGTTCCCATCAGATATTTTACCATTTTATTCACCAAAACAAAGCAGCAGAAATGTAGCACTTTAAAGACTAACAAAATGATTTATTCAGTGGTGAGCTTTTGTGGGACAGACCCACTTCATCTGTGAAAGTGAATAAAATGTAACAGAGAGGTAGCCGTGTTAGTCTGTACTCCAACAAACAAAGCAGCAGAAATGTAGCACTTTAAAGACTAACAAAATGATTTATTCGGTGATGACCCACTTCATCTGGGTCTGTCCCATGAAATCTCATTATCCAATAAATCATTTTTCTAGTCTTTAAAGAGCTACATCTCTGCTGCTTTGTTTTGTTGGAGTACAGACTAACACAACTACCTATCTGTTACATTTTATCTACTTTCACTTTAAAAAGGTGAGAGCTGGAGTTAAATCAAATATGACAATTAAGTGTGTGTATACTGAGGAGGGAGGGCAAAGACAGAATTTAATGCGCTTGGTTTAGTAAATTAGTTGCTCGAATTGACTGTAGGCACCACGTGCTATAAGTTTGGTGTAATATATTTGAACCGATTTCAAGACATTCTTTTCACAGAATAAATTTAATATTTATGTATAACATCAATAACTTGGCTAACATTATTATAGTGTGGCTCCCTTTCATGCTTACTCTTCTTATTAAACAAACATATTTTTAAAAAAAGCTTTTATTTGGGGTAGTTCTGCAATTATTTTCAACTGCCTGAAAATTTTATTGACAGGGTACTATACTATCATTTTTGTCCATTGCAGACTGAACTTGGTTAACCTTTGTCTTAACCTTCAGACTTCATATCGAAGTTCACCGTTCAATTCAGTGGTTATTTGGGGCATTTACACTATATTTGATAAGAGAGAGCGGCTACATTTGCAAATGGCTGGTATGCAGTTATGTAATCTGCCAGGAATGTTAGTACATAGTAGTTGTTTCTCTTATTGCTTTCAAATATAAACATAATTAATTAGGTTTTTTTGATGATTTAATAAATATTTTCACGTCTCTTATGACTTCACCCAGCTCTTATATTTAACTTAAAGTACATGCACATTAGACTCTGTGTGTGTGTGTGTGTGTGTGTCTACATATGCATTTCTAAAGTGAAAATCCAAGCAGAACCTCCAAGTTTATACTAGTTTCAAAATTTAGAATGATGAAATAACACCATGTTCTCCACTGCAATTTTACGAAGCAAGCACTGTAAAAGGTTAACTTGACAGGAGCTTTTGGGCAGAATAAGTATTTGGCAGAGTCCGTCGTTTTAAACTGAATGTTTTGGCAAAATAAGATCAGCTATTAAGTTTCATTCTAAAGTTTAAAAGAAGAAAATGAAAGAGTTTTTTTAGGTGTGACATTGTTAATTCTTTGTAATTAACCTACCCACAATCTCAGAGAAATATGGCTTTAATTTAATTTTTAGGGGGAGAAGGAACATTACTGATTGGTTATTTTCAGGAAAAATATGGGCAACCACACCAAGAATGGCTGAATGTATTCCAAAACTTCTCTATTTATTTTGGTTTTGAGGAATAAGAGCTCTGTCTGAATCCCGACTGGCAGTTCAGTTCTATGATCAGCCAGTGTTTCAGAGAGGAGTCTTGAATAATGAAAGACACACAAAAAAAGGAGAAAGATGCAAGAAAATACAAAAGGTTGTAAGACTGGAGAGAAAGACACAGAGCTGAAGAAAGTGAGGAAGTAAACTGTGTGATGTTCTACTGGAACAAAGTAATTAGATGTCATCAAATCTGCTTATATACTGACAGACAGAGATACTGAGGCAAATTCAGTCCTGGCTGAGAAGTTTCAACTATATATGGTCGGGAGATTTTGGCTAAATGGTTTGTATCAAAGCTACCAATTCATGAAAACTGAACTTCTGAATAGGATAGAGTCAGGGTTGCCACATTTCTCAACAAATATTTGGAAAATGCTCTTTGTTGACATGTTCACGAAGAATAATTCTAGTTTTCTGGTTCAATATGATTTTTTGTTTTAAAACGTAAGCTAATTACAGTAAAGGAAATTAAAAGTAAAAATGATCAGAAGAAGCCTTTTGACAGGCAAAACAAAGCATTCTGAATGACACAGACCACAATCTTTATTGTAAAAATGTCAATCTGTACTGGAAATGAAATTGATCTGATGAAGTGGGTCTGTCCCACAAAAGCTCATCACCGAATAAATCATTTTGTTAGTCTCTAAAGCGCTACATTTCTGCTGCTTTGTTTTGTTGGAGTACAGACTAACATGGCTACCTCTCTGTTACTAATCTTTATTGTATTTAACTTTGAGGTGTTTAGTTCAAACATTTTTAAGATTTTGATTTTTGTCCTGATTTGGAATGGGGAAAATAAATTCAAATTCTCAAACAATTTTGTGGGACAGGAGAACAGATCTCCTGACCACTTGCCACCCTTTTTAGCTTTTATCTTAGGCCAATTCTACATATGCAGGATTATCAGAAGAACGGCACCTTCTTCCAGAAGATCTACAGAGAGTCTACACATGTAAGGTCCTCTTCCCAAAGAAATCTGGAAGAAGACACCCCATCTTCCGGATTCCGTACTCCACTGTGGAATCAGGAAGAGGGGCCTTCTTCCAGAAGAATGCTTGTGTAGATGCTCCCAGACCGCTTCTGCTGAAAGAAGCAGTCCGCCATGGCACCGGCCCGCTGGAGAGAGAAGGACACTCTAGGCAACCCCAGCAGGCCTCTGTGGTCTCCGGATCCTGTAGCTTTTAAAGCTGCAAGGACCCAGAGACCCCATGGCAGGAAGCTGAGAGTGTGAGACAGGCAGTACCTGCAGTGCTCACCAGTCCTGAGCTCAAGAGATGGCCAGCAGGCCAGCACCCCGCACCGCCCAGGAGAGCCCCAGGAACCCAGACAGGGACAGACAAGATCCTGACCAGGCTCTAAAACAGAGGGTCCCCTCCTGGACTGAGTCAGAGCTCCAGGACCTCCTGGGGCTCTGATGCAATGAGGAGGTACTCCAGGACACCAGTGGGCACCGGAGGAATGCCCCAGCCTTTGCCCGCCTCATCAAGGGCCTGGCTACCCATGGCCACTCCATCCAGACACCCAAGCAAGTGAGGTGCAAAGTGAAGGAGCAGCCGCAGGGGTAGATGCGGGCCCCAGACAGCGCCCGCAAATCCAGCAGTGCCCCAGCCAGCTGCCCCTTCTACCGGGAGCTTCAGGATCTCCTGGCAGTGGACGATGCCTCGCCACCCCATGCCTCGGAGGAGACAGCCACACCCAAGCCCCCTGCCACACGGGAGGAGAAGGACGGTCCCGCCACTGCGGATGTCCCATCCAACCAGGGAGTCCTCGGATGGGTCCCTCATGATTGCGCTGCCCTCCACTACCAGCAGCCAGGCCCCCTCCAGTCGGATATCACCCAACATACATGAGGCCACCTCGGGTAAGTATGCACCATGGCAAAGCCCCTGGGGGGGGAGGGGCACACCCAGGCCCCAGCTCCGGACTCCAAAGCCCTATAAGCCGTCCCTGGTCGGGGCCTAGGGAGCATCCATGCCTGCAAATGGCACCCGGCTCCCTCCCCCCATGGAGTGCCCCCCAAGCATTGTGAGGGACACCCAGGCAGCAAGGCTGTGCCCAGACCCACTCCCCCCCACAGCCATACCCACCTACCCCGCAGGACCACTGCCAGGGTGGGCCACCATGGACAGCGTCCCAAGCCCGGCACCATGCCCCATAGCCCACCATGTTGAGTGCATGCAGGCCTGCAAGGTGGCATCCCCTGGTACACGGCTGTCCCATGGCTCTGGGGAGGGGGCAGCCTCCCCGGGGGACTGGGGCCATGCCACCCAAGTTCCAAATGTGGCCCAGACCCCCCTTCTCTCTTTTACAGTGGCACCATCCAAGGGTCAGGGGAGCCAAACAAGGAGCCCAGGACCTGCCAGCCTCGTGTCCAGGCTGGAGAACCCAGCAGCCCACAAGTGAGCCAGGATCAGTCCCCACAGCACAGCAGCCATGGGTGCACTGGACGAGGTGCCAGGGCCGCAAGGATGAGGTCACAGCCTACGCCACGGCCCTCTGCCACCAGAACACCCTCGCTGAGAGGTGGCTGGCCCTTAACGAGGCCGAGCTGCAGTGGAGGAGGAGAGGTGGTGGAGATGCTCCACACTATGTGCAGGGCTCTCACAAGTCAGACCCCAGCCCCCACTGCCACCCCCCCACTGTCCTCCCGAGCCATGACCCAGCCCCCTGTCTGCCCCTCTGCTGAGGCTGGGCCAGGTGCCGATCAGCCCTACCTGCCGGTGCTCCCGGCCCCATCAGTGCCCCACAGAGGACTGTGCACTCAGGATGGGAAGGGCTCCTGTGGGTGCTGGGGCTTGTGGCCTTCCACCCCGTCCATTGACTAGGGCCCCCACCATTCCTGTCTCAGTTCCTGTCCAAGTTCAGATGCCCCTGCTCCCTTACCCCCCATGTATATGATTTGCTCAATATTAGATTTTTAGAAGTTGTTTTTATTATTTCCTATTTCCTATTTCCATTGTGTTCTATTCTCCTATGTTGTGATTTAATTACATGTTTATGTTTTGCACACCCCCCGGTCCCTGATCATTGTGTGGGAGGGGGAGGTGTGTGGGCATGTTTGTAGGCTGGGGCATGTGGGGAAGGGGGAGGGGTGAGTAGTCCCCCAAGGTGAATGCGTCCTGGAGTGCCTCCTGGTTCCAGAGCCCATCCTGGGTGAGGCCCCCTGTCAGGCTGTTGGTAGCAGGGGGTTGGTTCCCTCATGTGCCTCGATGAGGTTGTAGAGCACGCAGCAGGCAGCCACGACCTGCTCGACATTCTCCACCCCCCACACTGAGGTGCGTGAGGGGACATCTGAACCATGGCTTCAGACAGCCGAAGGCACACTCAACGGGATACAGGGCCCGTATGAGCTGGGCGTTGAACAGCTCCTGGGAGGGTGTGAGGTGGCCTGTGTATGGGCGCATCAACCAGGGCTGGAGTGGGTAGCCAAGGACACCACAAGGCAGAGGTGCATCACGGCATCCCCGATGACGTGCTCCCAGTGGGGCACGAATGTCCCGTCCTCCATTCTGCGAAACAGGGAGGAATTCCACAGGATCCGCGCATCGTGTGCCCTGCCTGGCCAGCTAATGTAAATGTCAGCAAACTTCCCCCAGGCATCCACCACCACCTGGAGCATGATGGAGTTGTACCCCTTGCGGTTGATGTATCGGCCACCACTGTGGTCCAGGACCCTGATGGGGATGTGTGTCCCATTGATCTCCCTGAAGCACTGGGGGGAAACCAAGCACTGCAAAGCCATGAACAACTGTGTCCAGGTCCCCGATATGCACCAGCCGTCGCACTAGCACGTGGTTGATCACCCTCACGACCTGCAGGGGAATTGGAATTGGTGCACTTGTGGGCATATGCAGTGAGTTCCCTGCCCCCTTCCCCTTCCACCCCCTCCCTCCCTTCCAGGCCCCCCCGCTGAGGGACCCCTCCAGCAGCAGCCATGTGGTATCCCTTCTGGGCTAGGCCTGACCACCTCCTGGGCCTAGCCCCCTTCCAATCAGCCCCTGGGGTCCCCCAAGCCCACCAGCCCCTTCCATCCCCCTGGTGGGGCAGGGACCGGGGCAGGGCTTATCTAGAGGAAGACAGCCGTGACAATGGATTGCCCACCCCAAACTGCCCAATGGACCAGTAGCTATCCAGGGTGGCCAATTTCCATATGGCAATGGTCGTGAGCTCCTCCAGGGAGAGGGCCAGCCTCATCCAGGTATCCTGGCACTGGAGCATGGGGGCAAGCCAGCTGCAGATCTCCAGGAAGGTCTCTTTCTTCATCCAGAGGTCATTGTCCCACTCCCTGTTGGGGGTCCATGCCTGCTGGTCAGCATGCGCTGGACAGGGACCTGGGTCCGGCTTGCTGTGCACAAACATGGCAGGCCTGAGCAGCATGTGCATGGAGGGGCTGTTTGGCTGGGGCCCTTTAAAGGGCTGTGTGGCCAGCGGCCCCAAAAGGGCTCCCTGGCCGTGCGACCCCATCCGTGCCATTTTCTGCCCTGTTTGTCTGGAAGAGCGCAAGTGCATGTGTGGATGCACTCTTCCAGAAGAAGGGGCGGCTCTTCCGAGAGCCCATTTGGCGTGTAGATGCACTCTTCCGGAAGATGATCCTCTGGAACAAGTGGCATGTGTAGAAACTGCCTTACAGAGATATCATGGCTGCATCTACACTACCAAGTTCTTTCGAAAGATCCTATGGAGCATCTACACACAAAAAGTGTTCTTTCGAAAGGAAAGAGAAAAAATGAGTCACTCCTTTCTAAATCACTCCTCCTTTCCCGTTTCAGGAAGAGCGCCCCCTTTCGAACCCTTCTTTTGAAAGAAAACGTGTAGATGCTCCACAGTCCCTTTTTTTCAAAAGAGCAGTCTTCATGGGTCTGATTTTTCGATCTCTGTCCCGTTCTTTAGCAAGAGCAGGGGCTGCATGAACGCTGTCTTTCGAAAGAGCAAATCACTCTTTTGATCCGCTTTTTTGTGTGTGGACGTTCTTTTTGAGAAAGAAGTTCTTTGTTTCGTAACAAAGAGTCATTGGACCAAATTCTGAGGTCCTTAATACAGGAAAAATTCCCTTTGTTATTTAAGAGAAATTTAAGAACTGCCAAACCTAACCCTCTGGAATTAAAAATAGAGGTTTGAGGTGCGGCACCTTGGGACCTGACCAGTCCCAAATGAGGGAATTTGTCAGATCAGAGAAGATCCCCTGCCACCGGTCCCCAGCCCCCCACCTGCCTCTACCCTGAGTCTGGCCCTGGCCTTGATGTTGCCTGCTGCAGCCCCATGCCACGGGTGCCCTGCCAGTGGCCCTGCTGCCATCCCAAATTCAGCCCCACTGCAGCCAATGAAGGCTCTGGGCCCTGTAACAGCTCCGCTTCAGCTCTGCCATTGTGGCCAAGAGCTCCACCCTGCCCTTCCAGAACATGGATTTTGACTGACCAGAGAATCCCAGTTTTTAAAGGTACAACTGGCATTAAATTACACAATTTGTGAGGAACTGATTAAGCAGCAACTATAGGAGCCTGGCAAGTTTGGTTTGCGCTTTACTCAAGAATATGTTCCACATATAGGGTGATTATCTGTCCTGTACTGGGCAGACGATCCCCTATCTGGGACACCAAAAAGGCATCCCGACTTTTTCTTTAAAAGGGATTCATTGTCCTGTATTTGTCCCCTCCCCCGCCCAGCCTCAGTATGGGCAGCTGCCACTTCCCCAGGGCTCCAGGGGATCACCAGCAGCTGCCAGTGGCTGCCGTTTCCCGGGGAGTGCTGGCTGGCTTCCCTGTGGCTCCAGGGATGCGCCGGCAGCTGCTGCCTCCTTCCTGGCTCTCTGGGACTTGGAGGAGCCACCCCTCCCGCATATCTCCCTGTCCCGTGTTTGGGAGGTGTGGTTGTCCTATCCACACACACATTTGAAAATGGAGAACTGGTGAAAGATTTGCATATTTCCAGTGCTGTAGTTTTTACCAGAACACAACGTTTACTCTGTTTTCTAACGGTTCTGTCCGCGGAGGTACAAAAGAGCGGGTCTGTGTTTTCGAAAGTGGCCTCTGAGTTTGGTTGCCTTTAGTACAGGGGTAGGCATCGTGCGGCTCCAAAGCCACAGGAAGCCCAACAAGGTTCTGTGTGTGGCCCATGAGACATTTTATTGCCAAAGCTGGCAGATTCTGCTAGTTTTCATCCACATTTCTACCAGCATTACAAAAGTGACACGCTTGTAAAGCAAGAGCACGTGAAGTGAGATGTGCACTGATTGTACATAACACGGTGACAGCCATGCACTCCCTCTCCATCCAATCAAAGCACTGCTACAGTTCAGTCGACACACCCCGCTAATTCTAGGTACACAAGTGCAGCTAGCAAAACTACACTAACCCTGGAGGTCATCTTGATTACAACAACCTTGCAGCCCATTGAGATGAAGGAAGGTCACTCGTGCGGCCCACTCACCAGCCTAAGATGCCCCCATTGGTCTAGCATGGGACATCTTTTATGCTTCTAGTTGGCCTCCCAAATGTCCCCCAAATTAAAGGTCACTTTTGAAAATTTTGGCCTCAGTTATTGATCAGGTAATCAGCCAGCAATTTGGGTTTGATCTTAAAAGTTGCTGAGATTCCCGCCCTGATCCAGGGAAACACTCAACCTTAGCTTCTAACACATAAGTATCCCCACTGAGATCAATGAATTGCATGAGCTCTGGAGACTCAAATATTCTAGAGGTAATTCTGCTACATGAAATCATAGCCATATTGCTGGGTTGGCAAATGGCACTTTGTGGACATCTTTAAAAGGCCTTATTTTCAGAACTGCTGAAATCTGTGGAAGTGGAGTGCTCAATCCCTCTGGAAACTAGGCCCACCGGTATTAATACTTAATATTTGTAAAGCATTTTGAAAACGGGTAAAGCCTTAAATACATGTTTGTTATCCATCATGGTTATTATTACTAGGGAGTTTGGTCTCCAGGGCTGCGAATCCCTTTCACAAGTGCTACATCATTAATTTAAGAAAGAAATACTTGTAATGTACAAACCTAATTGGGACCAAAAGCCACATTCCAAAGAATAAAAATATACTTAAATGAACATTGGGGAGTGAAAGTGAGAACACTCTCAAACTTCTTTTTCAATGTTTCCTTATAAATAGCCGTCTATATTTGTAACATGGCTAAGCAGAACCACATAAGTGTGTTTTGCACCTCTTGCAGAGGAAGATAAGAGCTGAATCCACCAGATGTTTTGCAGGAAACCTCAATTTATTACTTAAGTAAACCTTGCACAAACTAACCACCACAAGGCCTCAGATTCATCAAAGGGAAAGTGTTTCAATGTGTTTTTATTTTATGAATTTTTACAAGTGACATGCTAGGTCACAATTTAGCTAGTTCCTAGCTGTGAGAGACCTTACACATAATACTAAATAGAAATAGATGTAGTGATCATTGTCAGGTTTTGTATTTATGGAAACCTGTCATTTCACAAACAAGCCTGTGAGAAGCAGCCTTCTATTTTGCAGGTGCAATAACTATGTCCGCAAGGGTTGAGTTCCTAATTATATTTTGCAGGTCATCTCGTATGATGTTAAAATGGTAGCATTTGCACTCACAGCGTCTTATGCTCAGATCACTTGGCACAAGAAGTTTGTGCAAAGGCACCATTAGTAAACCCCAGCCCTTTTTGGCTCCCAGCATAACTTAGAGCAGTTTGCTGGCTGCTCTAAATTGCACCACTGGTAACTGTCCCCATTGGGCCAATACGGCAGCTGGGGATCACCCACGGTAGAATTCCAGCCAGATCACCTTCCCATTTCTTGGCATTGTCCTTGATAGTTCTTCAATTCCCAGGTCTCCTGTGCTGAATTTTCACAAGCCAGGGATTCCCTTGAATTATTTATTTATATATTTACATATTTACATTATCACAATACCCAGTATTCTCAGTCATGAACAAGGTCCTCACTCTCCAGGTACAGTACTGAGGGAACCCTCAACTGGCTGATTAAGACATCTTCATTGTACTTTTAGGCCACCAAACTGGTGCAGAGAGACCATAACTGCATCCAGAATCTGTCCCAGACTTAACTGCAGGTGCAATTTCTTGCCACAGGAAAACTGATCCTGGATAAATGTGAAGGCCAAGCTGAAATACCATACTAGCTCCACAGTGAAGGTATATCAGTCAGCCTTTGCCTTTTACCTTTGATTCTTTCAGACCATCTATCCTTTTTACTCTACCCACGCAGTTCATGCGAATGGATGAGCCTCATTTCACCTTGTAACCTCACTGGGCACTCTGGAGCATGCAACTAATGAAACAGGAGGTCTGGCTCATGGGTCTTTTCTGATGCCCAGAACTGGATGCGCTAAACTCCCTATCATGCTACATCTTTTCACCAGGGTAAGAATGTTTAGACCACGCTGCTCTGCTGATTGCTGAACTGGAATTACCTATTCAGTGGTATAGCCATGACCGGCTTCTTCCAGGGCTAGCTGGTATCCCATTTTTCACTCCATTTGTCCAACCATAATCAACATTTCTCCATACTCACAGAAAGGGGGCCCTGGAGGTTGGGAGGGTGGAATGTTTCCTTTGAGTCTATCATCCAGGGCTGTCCTTAGGATTTATGGGTCTCTGTGCACTACTATTGAGCAGGTGCCCCTGTGACCAACCACAGCCAGGGAGGAGGAGGTGCTCACAGAGGTGCTTTTATAATCTTCCGCAACATTCTAGTGAAATATTTTTAAAGCAAATTTTACACTCAGGTCCTCTAGACTCGTGGTGTCCAATATGCTCCCTACACGCGGCGAATGGGGCAGCAGAGTGTGGTGAAATGTGGCTCAGTGACTCAGAAAAGCCACATATGTGGGGCGCCCCTCTGGCTGCCTTCCACACGTGCCCCACCATATGGTAGGACAAGTTCATGGAAGCAGTGGCAGAGGCAGCTCCTCTGGTCCCAGCAGGCTTCAGCCATGGGGCAACTCATGCAGTTCTAGTGAGTAATCCTGGGGGACATGTGCCTTGCGGGGGTGGGGACAGGGGCTGTGGTGATCTTTTAAAGTTCTCTTGGACACCATTGCTGTAGACTAACAGAGTAAATTCAGCTACTGACGTTATATACCTGGGAGATCCAAATGCAAGTTAAATGGCTTCACTACAACTTGAATGGCTCTGTCACAGATTCGGTGTTGAGCTAACCAGTCTAGCAGGGTTTTTCACTTTCACGTCAACTAGATCGTCTCTGGAGTACCTACTGCTACTACTCTGGAGTAACACTTAACATGCTGCAGCAGCCACAGAACAGAGATAGGAAGAGGTGGCAGCAGGGGCGTTAAGACCCAGTGGTGCCCCTAACTTTCAGGTGCCCTATGCAGCTGCCTATTCTGCATGTGGATAAGGATGGCTCTGCTGACATCAAGACAGTTTGGTAGGCTATCCCATAAACGGGCATTCTAGGTGTGATGAATCCTTCTTTATTGAAGTTGGATGCTAAATGCCTTGTAAACCATCTAGACAGTGGCATTCAAAAGTCCCTGTAAACATTAGGAAGATCACTGCTTACTATTTTATTTTTTCCTTCTATCTTTCTTCTGCACAGTGCACGGAAATCACACCAGGAGTACCCCCCAAGAAGCTTTCAACCCAAAATATTGCCAAATTACAAATGCATCCCTGATGGAACTGCATTGACTCCAACATAGGGACAGTCCAATGGGCAAATCCATTATACAGCTGCAGCAACATCTGGGGGTTGTCTTTATTTATTTTTTAAAGGAATAACAGAATTTATTTGGGAGACAGGTTAACAATACCTTAGAATTTATATCGGACCAGCTGGCATAAATTGACATAGTTCCAGTGTAGCTAATGGAGTTATGCAGATTCACATCCACTGAGATGTGGTCCATAGTGCTTTACATAGTGCTGTGAGATAGGTATGGTAAATAGTGCATGATTGCACCCATTTTATGGATGGGGAAATGGAGAAAGAGAGCTAAAGTGATTTGTGTAGGGCCCCATAACGAAATACTGGCAAAGCCAGAAGTAGAACTCAGTATCTCCCAATGTGGTGCTATTCCTGTTTACCACACTAATGTTCAGCAGTTTCTTCAAAGAACAACTGTATCTTTAACAAATTGAAAGATATGTTATATCAAACTAATTCTGGCCTACAACACAGATATTATCAAAGATTTACAGGCTCTAGCCTGCAAGGGAATGAGCTGTCTCACCTCCCATTGAAGTCAAGAGAGCTCAGCATTTTTCAGAACTGAGCAGTTCAGCTGCTTTGTTCTGTGTTTGTACAGTACCTTGCATCTTGGGCTGCTGGTCCAGGGCTAGGACTTGAGATGATAGCCTAAATAAACAAATAAGTAAACAAATACTAAGTCGTCTAGGAACAGAGGAGGGCTCTCACTTAGTCTTTGCAAATGAAAATGAAAATACCCAGAAAACAGATTCTTAGAGCTAACTTAACTGAACAATGTAAATGTTATGTTTCCAGGGGGCAAGCATTAAAAGTTCCCTTTTTATTGTTTTCAAAATATATATGTATTACACTCTTGGGTATCCCTGGTGATTTCACAATCTCACTATGATGCACTGCCCTGGAGTGGTTAGCAATGTCATAAATAAAAGAATTGTGAAATCAAAAGGTCACTTGCGTAACTGCCACCAAAAGCAGCGGTAAAGTGATTTACAGATACAGGAAATATGTTTCGGCAGCAAGGAATTCCTTTGGCAGTTAATAGAATTAATTCAACACAGCACATCACAGTTGTAAGAGTGAGCATCAAGTTAAAAAAAAAAAATCCCCTCTTTAGGAAGAAAGACTCCAGGCCAGCCAAGCACTGTGACGAGTGCATATTTAACTGCTAACCAAAACACTTCAGGAATGGATTCTAGATCCAAGCCCCCAGAGCAACAGACTCCAAACACATTACCCAGCCAATATAATCCTTGGGAAAAGATGACGACTCCACTGTCTGCAGAGCACCCCTTGCTGGCTGATCCATAAAACAGCAGTAGTGCAATGAGAATGGGCCCAACAACCCACCCTCCCCCGCCACCTCGGCAGCTTGTCACACCATTCTCTAATGGCATCCTCGAGAAGGGTTACATTTAGAGGTAATCCAGGTGTTAAATAATTAAGAAGCATAAATACTGAAAAAGAGCAGTAAAAAAAAAGTATAAGTGCTTTTAATGCTACTTTTAAATTTAAATAAAATTAGTAATTTCAAAACTGTATCTATAGGTGTCTGGATACTCGTATATTACTGTGCCCACATCTTATGGTCAAAGACCAAACATATTTGTCAAAATGAGCTCAAGTGGCATTTAAAAAATAGCCCTTGCTGTTCTTGCTTGCACATAGTAAACTAATGATTTGATTGCACAGCATTTAACACTGGCTGCAAATAAACACTTTTGCTTCTGTACGAACAAGAGACATGGGCCATAAGCTTAACATAATTCAATCTTAGTGCACTTTACTAGAGCTCTTTCAATGATATAAGACATCCCATCTCTATCCAGGTTCCTAAATCAGAGGCCTGATCCTGCACACCTTTCTTTGTGTGAGTTGCCACATTGAGGTCAATGACTAAAGATTGTATGAAGGCTTTGAAGAATTAGACTCTAGTAAATTTCTCTTAGTGTTGCCCTGTGACATATGTAACTTGGAACTAATTTGCTTGCTTCTGAAATGGGAAGGTAATAGACACCCAAGATAAGGCTCACCTAGGGTGATCAGCGAGCAAGTGTGAGAAATCAGAATACAGTAAACTCTTTCCTATCCAGTATTCTATCATCTGGGACTCTCAAATAACTGTCATTTTAACCACAAGTAAATTTTAATTACTTTTTCCGTAAGTACAGTGTAGTGAAAGTAAATACATATAAATACAGCAAATGCAGTATAAGTTTACAGTGTATAATACTACTGTTGTTGGTAAATAAAGTACTCTGCATATATTTTTGTTCATTTCTTAATATCTAATCTTGTTTTTCTTCAGTGTTATGCATTGCTAGGTATATGTCTCTATTATCCAGAATATTTGAATATCCGGCAAACTCCAGGTCCTGGGGCTACCGGATGTGAGATAGTTTACTGTACCTTTTCAGGGATGGGGAGAATACAGTTGTGAAAACGCTCATATTGAGGTAATCCTGATATTAGTAGGTCATCTGTTCACTTTAGGCTTACCTCACTGTACAGACAAATAGCACGACACCTTCTCAGTGGGAACCTGAATAACTAGAGAAATTCTGGACAGAGACTGTTTGCATTGGCCAACTTTCAGCAGATCTAAAATTGTACCTGAGGCCAAGCTTTCTTTCTTTTAGGGACACCCCCTTTTTCATCCCTTTCCTCCTCCCGTGACAATTAGGAAAAGGTTAACCAAGTGCCTTTCTCTTAGGAATCATCTTCCTCTTTTCAAAATAACAGCGTTAGCAAAAGAAAATCCCAGATTAGGCTAACAGGTAGAAGCGTGGTGCAGCCCTGAGAGATGCTGTTGGAAGTGGGGAGATTGGGCGAATCATCCCAGCAGGAGACTAATACTCATCATTCTGAGCTGCAGCTGAGGCCCATTTGACTGACAGGCAGCCGGGAGCTGAAAGAGCCGCTCATATCCCACAACTGCTGGCATGCAGACTTGAAAGAGATTTATTTCAGGATAATTAGCTGGGAGTATTAAAGGTGGCAGGAAAGATCTGCAATTACTGTTTAGCAAACAGAATGGAGGCCAAAAAATAAGGGGGGAGAGAGGGCGGGAGGGGACCAAAAATGAAATTAAAAGACCTAAATATTTCTCTTCTTAAAAGTTGTTAAATAATTGAAAAAGTTCAAAGCAACTTAATTGTATTCAAAATAGTGAAGGGAGTCAGGAATAAAGAAATGATGGAAGTTTGGTGATGTGCAACCCGCAAAAATAGCCAGAGACCAAATATTTGGAGCTCTGTGTTTTACAGCTAAATCACTACCCAGCAAACAGGAACTTTTCCCACTACCTTGGCCCCTTCTATGTCTTTTTGCCCACTGCACAAAAGCAATTTATCCAGAGCAATATCAATGCAGAGTTCTTAAAATGCTCACGCATCAAAAACTTAAGTTTCCATCCCCCTTCCCACCCCAGTCCTTTTTACGGAAAGCCTAACATTGTGATGTTTGCTGCTAAAGGGAAAATGCAATTCCACCTCCAGCTCTACATTTGTAAATACAAGATGGCATTTTAAAAACCCAGAGCAGCTTCTCTCTCTCATCCAATCCCACTCCAACCAGCAGCATTCACCACAAAGTGATACAAGCAAGTTATAACCAGGCTGCAGAATGCAGACGTGTAATAGATTTCCTGAAGAACTGGATTAGGTAACACCCCTTGTAAAACAAGGCAGAGAATTTTATAGGGTTAGCAGCTCTTTGTTCTTTCCAAATCACATTCTTAGATATTGATTTTCAGCAAAGATTGTGTAGTTTTTCATTTGTTTGTTTTGCTCTTCTTCCAGTGCAGGCCAATTTCACAGTTTCTTATATAATTAATTGTTAGTCACAAAAGGTGATTTGAGAAAGGAGACTGCTAACAAGTAGTGATGAATGTCCTAAAGCTATGACATTCTTAGGGTGAAAAAATTGAGATTAGAGAGACACTAAACAGTTTGGGAATCTGGTTTGCAGTTTGCCATAACTGTGGGAAAAGCAACAAGGGTGCCATCTGTATTTACAATCTGTGTAGGGTCCTGCTTTTTAAAAAGAGGTTTTTCTTGTAGAAACCAGGCTAACTTACAAAGCTGAACATGGATTGAATATGGCATTTTTCAGACTGATTCAATATTTCCCTGTATCAACCCAGATAAGCCTTATTCAGCGATGTCTATGTATCCTGGCAGTTGCCAGCATCACACATGAAAGCATTTGTGCCAAATGTAAATAAAGTTCACCCAACAAACACAGCCTCAAAGCATCTGAGCTTTTCATCAGCCTTCAAGACTCATTGTTGCTGAGGCTCATGCTACTCTTTCAAAACAAGGGGCCTTTTCTGCACGTTGCTCAATGATCTACAGTACTCTAAAATCATCCATTTATTTACGCTCTGTTCTAGGACTTGCCCTCTGTGATTAAACACTGCTTAAATTGTGTAGACAGCAGTGTGGAAATAGCCATGATGCAAGCTCTGCCCCACTTTATATTGCTTACATAAAAAGGGACAATTTATTTAGAAAGCCAAAATGATTTTTCAGTTGCCTAAAATTAGACCCCGAAGGCCAGGTCTACACTACGGGAGAATACTGATGTAAGATATGCAACTCCAGCTATGTGGATTGCATAACTGGCATCAACGTACCTTACATCATTTTTCTGTGCCATCTCCACAGTAAGAAGTCGACAAGAGAAACCTTCCGTCGACTTCCCTCACTCCCCATTAAATCAAACCGCAGAAGATCAACCTCAGCAGCATCAATTCTCCGATAAGTATAGACAGGCCCTTAGAAAAATTAAAGGAAAAAAGCCAAGGAATATAACAAAACTGAAATCTTGTTACCAGATACAGGATATTGTCAGATGGACGCTGAACATTTATTTTACAGAAAGAAGCATTTTTAGCTAAGATAAAGTCTAGAATCAGTAAAATGTCTTGAGCCAAAAAAGGGATTTCAGTCCATTGTTGCAAAGAGAGAGATGATGATCTTCGAGGAGTTTTTCCATCTTTTCATGACTTGTGTCCTGTACCTAAGGTGGTAGTATTGAAATGTGGCTTCTATTTCTAGCTTTAGCACAGACTTCCTGCCCAAGGTCTTCAATTAAGTGAAAAAGGGAGGTGCTCAGAACTTCTGAAAATCAGGCTGCTTATTTGGACATCACATATGGATTTGAATGCTGAACTTGAAGGCAAATAAGTTTGAACATTTTGTCCTCAGCTTCTGTATCTCCAGTTTCTCCACCAAGAAAGGGTGGATAGTACAACAAGCCTTTCTTTTATCCTTCAGGCTATGAGCTCACAGGGGCAAGCAAGAGCTATCATTTGCCATATTGTGAATAGTCCCTAGTATAATAGGGTCTCAACCTAACTGAGGCCTCAAGGTGCTAAGGCAAAATACATTATAAATAATAACCTTGCAGAGGTGGTGTGAGATTTCATTAATGCATATAAAGGCCTTTTTTTATTCACAGAAAGAAGATGCTGTAGAAGCAAAAATGCATTATATTTCACCCTGTCAGAGCAGTTAAGCACTGGAATAAATTGTGCAAGGAGTTTGTGGAATCTCTGTCACTGAAGCTTTTTAAGAACATGTTGGACAAGTCCTTGCCAGGGATAATCTAGACAATACTTAGTCCTGCCATGAAGGCAGGGGACTGGACTTGATGACCTCTCAAAGTAGAGGTCATTAATGTAGAGGTGGGAGGGATAGCTCAGTGGTTAGTGTATTAGCTTTATAAACCTGGGGTGTAAGCTCAGTCCTTGAGAGGGCCGTTCTAGGGTAGGTCAGAGTGTTGTTTTGGTGTTCTTTCTCAAAAAAACTGCTAGGAATGGTGATAGGTCCTGCTGTGAGTGTAGAGGACTGGACTCAATGACCACTCAATGTCCTATACAGCTCTACAAGATATGTATATCTCCACATTGAGTTTCCATTGGTGCTTAACCCAGGTTCCCATCCAAGCTCTGCCACCCTCAACCTTGTTCCTCCTGGCCCCCTCTTTCTGCACACCACTGAACAGTTGATCCCTGGGAGGGAGAGGGAGGAGCTTATCATCAAAGCCTGACAGCAGGTGCTGAATACCCACTCTTTTTTCCAGCCCCAGGGCACCCACAGTCAGCACCTATGTCCTGAGGTTCCTTCCAGATCTATGATCCTGATTATATGATTCACTTTTTCCTATAATACCAGAATAACAGTCTCTGGGAAACACCATCCTTATCTGCTATTTGCACTTTTCTTTCTAATATTACTTTAAGTAATCTATCATCCTCTTTCTTATATCCTCTTTCCTCTGACTACAATTTCTCCTAATGGGGATCCTCAGTTCTAACTAAGTAGCTTCTCTACCTAGTTTGGAAATTCAGTGAGATGGGCATGATCTACATCTTTAAAAAGTTCCTGAAATTCGCTGTATGCCAGATAAGGTCCAAGTCTGTAGCACAAGTCAGGAGCGAGTTAAAACATGGTTCACACTCATCCATGTGCATGACCAACTGTATTTCACCTTTTCAGGGAATTACCATTCTTTAGTCAAGTCTCCAACCATGGCAAAAACATTTATTTTAAATGGCACTTTAGTTTAAGGGCAACAACCTTGGATCTATGAGCTGTATCTTGCAAATTTTGAGTATAGAGGTTTCTCATATAAAATGTCTGTTTCCTGCACTCCTATTTCCAAAGTCACTTTGGTATCAAAAGCATATCATCACCTGACAGTACTAAAAATACTACAGTGAGCTCAGAATACTGTGTAGCCAAGTGGTCTGAGCACAGAACTTCACAAGCTCATGTGCCCTGAACCTAGTTCTGATACCAAATGCCTCTCTGATCTGGAAAAACCACATAACTTCCTTGTCTTAGTTCTCCAAAGTGTAAAATAGGGGAGTTATACTTTCTTGCACAAGCGTCAGTGAGATAGCCAAGTTAGTCTGTATATTCAAAAACAACAAGTCCTGTGGCACCTTATAATCTTGGAGCAGAAGCAGGTCTTTGCCCATAAAAGCTTCTGCTCCAAAATATCTTTTCTTCTATAAGGTGCCACGGGACTTCTTGTTTCTTTCACAAGGGTCCCATGTGAATTAAGGACTCAGTATTTGTAAAGCACTTTCAAAATGGGAAATGTTAAGCATTATTATTTCCCTACATCGATAAGGAGGTTTTTATTTTGTTTCTATTTAGCTCTAATAGATCAGTTACGATACGTACTGAGTGCCCCCAATTCCCTTTACAGCTGAGGGTACTCAGAACCTGAAAGGATGAAGCAATCTACAGAAATTACCTTTCTCCATGTGCTTGCCTGCAGAACTATCCATTATTTCCCAAAGTAAAGCTGACTATGAAGTCAGTGAAAGATACTGTTTTGCCCTTTAGTTATTTCCCTAACTCCCAGCTGAGGAAACAGGTAGATAGCCAAAGGAACCTTTCAGTTGAAGCTAATACCTTGTAGTTGGCCATGTGACAGAACCAGCAGCCTACTTAAGCAAGGACCAATGTGTCGAAAGCACATGTAAGGTCACGAATGATGCATGCACAGGAGAAATAATGGGATGACAGAGTTGAGTGATAAGATATTAGGTAGCAAAACTGACATTGAATAATAAAATTTATAAACAATAGGATTTGTTCATTCTATTTATCCCTCTTTCATCATGCAAATGTGTAGTTCTTTTCAAATGACAGAGGAAGAATGGTTCACATTCTGAAAACGGGCTGCAAATATTCATATGGTCTTTGTCTCCTGATATCACCTCACTTATTTTCTTAGTTTGATTTATAAAAGATTCACACATTGAACTACTTAGAGAACATTTTCTTTCCACAGTCAGACATGGAAGTTTAAGGAAATAGAAGATATAAATATTCTATTTATTTTAACAGGCTGAGTCACAAGCAAGAACGTTGCGCAATAGAATATTATACACACCAAAAATATTATTTTCCTCATTAGACTTGACACTTTCTACCACCTTTGATATATTTCTTTGAGCATAATGTCTGAGATAGGAGCCAAATATTAGGCTTTCAATTCCCAATTAAATTCACTGGAACTAGGTTTCCTTGTTGCTTTATAGGCTGCATTTATATATTACTGCATAATAAGGTGAGCAGCACAGTGGTCTGGAGTAAAGGACTGGGAACCAAGAGCCCTGGGACATAAGTACGCTATCCCCTGTACATGCACAACTTCCACTGACTTCCATGTGAGACGTTTGAATGCAATGGATTCTTTCAGCAGGTCCAAGGAGTCTATGTCCTGCTCTGCCACTTATTTACCTATTTGACCTTGGGTCACTCACTTATTCTTTCTGTGGGCTTGCCTTCACTTACACCTGACTCACCTCTCTGTAAAACACAGATGATGATAATACTTATCTACAGTAGTGTTTTGATGTTTCACTAATATTTGTGAAGTGCTTTGCAGTGTTCAGATAAAATGTGGTATATATGCACAAAGTATTATAAACTGACCTCTATATGGCTGTGTCTACACTAGCTCCCAACTTCGAAGGGAGCATGGTAAGTAGGGTGTTGGGAGATTATTAGTGAAGTGCTGCGGTGCATATGCAGCACTTTATTAAGCTAATTCTCACCCACGGCAACTTCAAAGGGTTAAACTTTGAAGTGCCGGCTTGTGTGTAGCTGCGACTAACCCACAGTTACTTTGAAGTGCCCAAGCTACTTCGAAGTCCCTTTGCTCCTCAACATTTAGCTGTGGCTACACGCAAGCTGGCACTTCAAAGTTTAACACTTTGAACTTGCCGCGGGGGAGAATTAGCTTAATGAAGTGCTGCGTATGCAGCGCGGCACTTCATTAATAATCTCCCAATACCCCACTTAACATGCTCCCTTAGAAGTTGGGAGGTAGTTTAGACACAGCCTATGTGTATATATATGTAAGAGTGGGTGAATGAATGACTGTATGTGCTTTTTGAACTTATTAGTGGCATCCTGATATAAATATAAGCCCCAGATTTTAATTATTTTTACTAGAGCAACTATTAACTCAGGATAGTAATATATCATCTAGTACATTTCTTGAATCTAGTTTACTTAATGAGTTTCAAATACTTTTGCTTGCAGTATTTCCGAATGAAATATTCAACCAGAACAGATTTCTGTTCTTTGTTCAGCTTTACACCAACGCTTTGCGGTGTTTTCTTAATGCCACGCTGAGGAAGTAATAATTATTTTTTCAGAGCACCAAGTTCTTCCTAGCTTTTCTGTGTTTAAAAAGACAAAATCATCAACTTACCTATTGTATTGAAAAACTGCAGTTGACTGATACAGTAAACTCAGATCCGATGATGATATTGATAAGCAATATTGATGATAGAGAATATGTCAGAAGCAGAAATCTCTGGAATAAGACAAAATCAGGCTTTAGAAAAACAATTTCTCAGCAAAAGTTCAGCAACCTGGACTTCAGATGTTTGCCTCATATAATAAACAAAATCTAAATTCTGTTTGCAAAGCAAGAGCAGGCTATATAATGCTTCCATTAGGTACTTTTGCACCTTCAGCTTATGTGGGAATATACTTGAAATGTAGAGCTATTTAAGCAATGCCATATCAAAGGTGACCTATAATGCAACATATTGCATATTACAGGCTGAATGTCAACTGAAGGCAGAATTTGTCTTGCTACAGTATAGTGTAATCTCCCATTTCTGTTGCTTGGTAGCTAATGCGCCAATCCTTTTCCAAAGGACATTCTTATCTCTAATAATCGCCCACGAGTACAAAATCATTTTCATCATATAGATAAGAGAAAGTTTATTTTGTGCAAAGTTTCACTGGAAAACTTAAAGCAGTAGCAGGCTGCCGACTAAAACAAACAGAAGACTTTTTCTACTTGGGGACTGTGGCTTTGATTCAAGAATGAATGTCACCACTTTGTAAACGAAGAAGATGATTAAAAAATGCATCCTTTCTCCTAGAGTGTTCTCACAGTGCTTCAGCGCTCTCAAGACCCTATTAGGAGCTCCAGAAGAGTACTAAAATGTAAGTACGTGCTCTTTGTTGGTTTTGTTTTATAAGCTGGGACCATTGAACGAAAACAGAGCATCCAGTCCAGGTGTCCCTGCTTGGCAAAATAATGGATGCAAATTGATATGATCTGAAGGTATAGGACATTAACATCTTCGGGCCTTCCGCAGGCACATAGCCAAGGGAAGCATCAGAGAGGGCTTGGAGTGCAGTCTGAGACTATTTCACTATCTCGGACATCTCACTCCAAGGGCTCTTATTACTAGACTGGGCTGCCAGGCAGGTGTTCTTACATCTTACAACAGAATAAATAAGAAGCTGAATGTGTGTACAAGATGGACCACTTGCATTATTGATTTAGCACGGCCAGCTGACGATACTGTGAGCCCTCTTTTATTTATTTCCACGAGGTGCATCTTTCTCCAAACTGACTTGCCTTTGATTTAAAAGCAGAATTTTGCTATGAAACTGAATCCCATCTATGCACAGCTGCCAGACTGACTTGCCTCTGCTACCCACTGAGGCAAGCTTTTGTGCTACAGAAATGAAGACAAGGACAGTGCTGTGAACATAATTTTTGATCATCCCTGTTTAAATATGCTGCATGTCAGTCAAAGAAGTTTGAAGCACACTATAATTACAAAATATATCCATGCTATAAAATCAGTATTGTTTGTTATAGCGGATTGAACTGTGATAGTTATTTTAATATATAATCAGCAGAATTTGGGCCTGGTGGTTCAAAACATAGTCAGAAAATTCATTGTGGATATAAGGGCAAATAAAGGAGCAAAATATATGGGGGATATATCTATGCACTTTAAACAGTGTAAAATGCATATACATTTTTTATCCTAATTAAGACCCATATCATTAAAAATGTGGAGGCTATTTAATAAGGACTGGCCTGCACTATGCTTAGTCACTCTAAAGCAGGGGTGAGCAAACTTTTAACATTGGGCCTCACTTTTCATCCCTGCAATTAGCAGCCCCCACCACCCCACCCAACCTGTCAAATGTAATCCAAACTGATGGGAATTTTAGTTATATTCATATGAGAAAAAAAAACTTTTGGCATGTGTAAGAAAATAAGTCTGAAGAATGTAAAAACCTTATTAATTGTTATATAAATGTGAATACACGTACAAAAAAAACAGTAACTTATTTCAACAGTTTTAATGAGATGGATGAACCTGAGATCAAGCAGCCAATCGTGCTGCACCCTCCTTATAAAATTTCACATCCCTGCACTTTGGGCACTCCTGCTCTAAAGAACAATAACCCACAGGAGCAGTCCCACTGAAGAACAGGCTACTTCTGTGGTCTTAACTCAAAAGTCTTCAGGTCCCAGCCAGTGGTGTGAATTTGTCTATTTGTGCTGAATCACCAAGTTTTCAACACTCAAGAACCCAGTTCTGATGAGTCTGCACAACCATTAATGGGGTGCACGCACAATACATATTCGCACACAAACTCTATGGGATTGCTCTATCTCATTTATCCCTTACTTTTTAAGGTAATGTGGGTGAGAAGTGGCAACTGGCCACATATTCTTGTTTCCTTTGAAAGTGAGAGTAATGCCCCCACCCTAGAAAGAACATAGCTACACCATAGGATCAAAAGCTGCCTTCCCCATCCCTGCTCATGCCTTAAATCTGCTATTGGCTATGGGGGTGACAGACTCCTGAGCTGGAAATTGTTAGTGAACATTAAAAAGCTGCCCCCGTTGCCGAGTGCTTACATGTAGTGTGCTTGGCCTGCTTTCTGTTTTATAAATAAAGAAATGTGCATTAGCTTCTTCCTTGCTCTCAGGTACTGATAAAGCGAGCTGTTCTTTGACATATATTCTCAATCTGGTACTAATAAAATGTGAAAGTCTAATTGTATTAGCAATTCCCCATCATATTATATTAATAAGCATCATACTAGTATCCATTTTCACTAATGTGACATGAAAGGCACTAATGTAATTATGGTTTCTTTATGATGATGTGGGGGGTCTAATGGTTAGACTACATGACTGGGAGTCAGGAGTATTGGAGTCTAGTCCTGCTCTGTCTCCAGCATACTTCATGGCCCTCAATAAGGTGGTCACTGGTCTCCACACTATGAAATGGGGATAATAATATTTACTTCTTGTACAGTTTGTGAAGTCTGTAGGATCCTTAGACAACAGGAATCAGGACAAACACACAAGATTTCTGGAGTATAAGGGGGCCTTCAGAAGGGGACGTTCCTTCCAGAATGGCCCCATCTACACAGCTCTGTAGCTTCCGGAAGGGGATCTTCCGAAAGTGAAATCTCATGGGAATATGCAAATAAGGTGTGATATTTAAATTGATGCCTCATTTGAACATTCCTCTTTGATGATTACCATCCCCCTTCTGGAAGGGCAGGGGCTGTGTAGACATGGCCATAAGTATTTTATTAGATTCCCCTCTTGGATTAAAGAAAAAAGGGGCACTAGCTTTCAAGCACATATCCACACACATACCCTCCTGCACTCATACACTTACACAGGTGACCTCACACAAGTGAAGAGTTGCATAGACACAGCAGAGGAAGCCAAGGCTTAGTCGATCTGCTGTGTTTACTTGCAGTCACCCCACTGTCAGCTTGTGCTTTCTTGTCAGTGTAGTACTCTGGAGCAGTCAGTACCATCCATCCTGGGGAGAAGAGCAGGGGCACAGGGTGGGCCACCTCCTTCCTCCCCAGCCAGAGGAGACTAACTCCTGAACGATGGTGGTGACAAGAAGAACCCCAACACCACAGCTCTGCACCCACCTTTTTATGGCTACATCTATAGTGCAGTGATTGGCCAACAGAAGTCACTGTCAGAAGAGATCTTCCAGCAAAACTTTTGTTGACAGATCATGGACACACACAAAAGCAGATCAAAAGAGCAATCTGCTCCATCTACGGAGAGCAGCCAGGCTTCCCAGCCCTATCTTGACAGAGCAGCCAATCAGAAACTCAGCAAACAGTGTTGCCTGGTGAACTAGAAGCCTTGTCTGTTGACAGAGGGCCCCCCCCACTCCACCCAACGTCTACACATCTTTTTGTTGACCGAAACTGTCGACAAAGGCATTCCGCCACATCGCAGAGAGGCAGAACACTGTCAGTGGAAGTGCCGAGTTTTGTCGACAGACTGTCAACAGAACTCATTTTGTGCATGAACGTGCAGTGAGTTTTGTCAACAAAGCTCCGGTGTTGTTGACAAAACTCTCTAGTGTAGACATAGCCGATATGTTTCAGTCCATAGCTCTTGTCCTTTCCCAGTGTCCCCAGGATGTCGTATGACCATGAGTCATCACCAGTGTCCCAGGATTCTGTAGGACCATGGTAAGTCATCAGCTAACAGCAGATGGGACTTTGGTGGGTCCTCTTTCTCTTTCTTGGGTGGGTTCTTTTGCATTGCTCAACTCCTACTATTCTCCGGCCATCAAGGTACTGCTGGCTTGGAGGACTAATTTCATTGCATACACACACATCCACACACACTTCTAAATGAAATTGAAAGCACACATAACTTTCTAAAATGGCGTTTCAGTTACAATAAATTCTTGAAAGGTAATTCTTAACAAACTACTAAAAATCATTACATTCTAAGATGAATATAAAGGGGGGATAGCTCAGTGGTTTGAGTATTGGACCTGCTAAACCCGGGATTGTGAGCTCAATGCTTGTGGAGGCCATTGGGGCAAATAGATGTGAGGGATGGTGCTTGGTCCTGCTAAGAGAACAGGGGACTGAACTAGATGACCTCCAGAGGTCCCTTCCAGTTCTAGAAGATGTGTATCTCCAATTAAAAATTAAAATTATAAGACCAATACAAAAGTTTCTATATGACAGAGTGTCACAAAGCTCAACAGTTACACAGACAATAACTGAAAGTTACAAACTTACATCCACATTATATTGGGCTGCGGGGAGACTTTACATAACATTTGGGAGCAACCTCTTTCAACATCCTCTCCTGCCCCTTAACCATAACACTGCCTTTAAGGGGGAAGATACGTGCTTAAAATCTCTAAAGAGGATGGACAGTTTTGTGGTTAAGGCACCGTACTAGTATTTCGCAGGTCTGCGCTCAGTTCAAAGCTGTGCAAGGACTTTCCTGTGACCTTAAGCCACTTAGAATCATAGAATTATAGAATCCTAGGGCTGGAAGAGAACTCAGGAGGTCATCTAGTCCAGCCTCCTGCTTCTAACAGGATCAACCCCAGCCAAGACCTTGTCAAGCCAGCACTTAAAAACCTCTAGGGATGGAGAATCCACCACCTCTCTAGGCAACGCATTCCAGTGCTTCACCACTCTCCTGGTGAAGTAGTTTTTCCTAATATCCCACCCACACCTCTCCATCTGTAACTTCAGACCATTGCTCCTTGTGTAGCCCAAGGACCAGCACATTTCAGCCCCAGGCCTGGGAACTACAAGTTGTGGACTACAAACTGTAGCATGCTGGGAGGACTCCCTAGTTCCTGCCAAGATGTGCACCCTGCCCCCAGCAGGGTCTCAGCAGAGACTGAGCTGAAGCACCTTGCAGGCTGCAGGCAGAGAAGCAGGGCTGCTGAACTGTGATCCTGTTTTGTGTTTTTCTACAAAATAAAGCCTGTTCTTTGTGGTTTGTCTGAGTGCGTCTGGTCTGAGGTACACACACATTAACACACAACAAAGAGCACACCAAGGAGCCTCAGACCTACTCTCCCAAGTTATGCAAGAAATCGCAAGGTTTCCCCTATGCTGATTAACCTCACAATGGGCTAGTGGACAGGAGGGGTTACACTTGTTCTGCTATCTGACATCACTGAGAACAATTTCTCTCCATCCTTTTTAGATCTCCCCTTCAGGAAGTTGAAGGCTGCAATTAAATCACCCCTCAGTCTTCTCTTCTGCAGTCTAAATAAGCCCAAATCTCTCAGCTTCTCCTCATAGGCCATTGCTCCAGCCCCTTAATCATTTTTGTTGCCCTCCACTGGACCTGCTCCAGCACATCCACATCCTTTTTATACTGGGTGGGCCCAAAACTGGACACAATATTCCAGATGTGGCCTTACCAGTGCTGAATAGAGGGGAACAACAACCTCTCTAAATCTGCTCAAAATACTCCTCCTAATGCACCCTAATATGCTGTTAGCCTTCTTCTCTACAAGGGCACACTGTTTACTCATATCCAGTCTTTCATCCATCATAACCCCTAGGTCCCTTTCCACTGTACTGCTGCTTAGCCAGTTGGCCTCCAGCCTATAACAATGCTTGGGATTCTTCTGTCCCAACTGCAGAACTCTACACTTCTCCTTGTTGAACCACATCAGATTTCTTTTGGCCCAATCCTCTAATTTATCCAGGTCATTCTGGAACTTATCTCTATCCTCCAACTTATCTACCTCTCCTCCTAGCTTAGTGTCATCTGGAAATTTGCTGAAGGTGCAATCCAGCCCCTCATCCAGGTCGTTAACAAAGATGTTGAATAACACTGGCCCCAGAACCAAGCCATGTGGTACTCCATTTGAAACTAACCACCATCCAGATATTGACCCATTGACCACTACCTGTTGAGCCTGACCATCAAGCCAGTTTTCTATCCATCTTACAGTCCATGGAGGCTAATCCATACCTCCTTAACTTATGGACAAGAATGTTGTGGGAGACTGTACCAAAAGCTTTGCTGAAGTCAAGGTATATCACATCCACTGACTTCCCCATCTCCACAAAGCCAGTTACCTCATCATAGAAGCTAATCAGCTTGGTCAGGCAAGACTTGCCTTTGGTGAATCCTTGTTGACTACTTTTGATCACTTTCCCCTCTTCCAAGTGCTCCAAGATGGATTCCTTGAGGATCCCTTCCATTATTTTCCCAGGTACTGAGGTAAGGCTGGCCAGTCTATAGTTCCCTGGATTGTCCTTATTTCCTTTTTTAAAGATGGGCACTACATTTCCCTTTCTATGGTCAAAGGCTCGGCAATAACATCTGTCAATTCTGTCAGTACCCTTGGGTTCATTAAATCTGGACCCAAGGATTTGTGTACATCTAGTTTTTCTAGATAGCTCTTAACTTGTTCCTTCCCCACCGAAGGCTGCCCTCCACCTTACCACACTGCATTGTCTAGCATCATAGTGTGGGACCTGTCATTGCCCGCGAAGACTGAGGCAAAAAAAACATTAAGTACTTCAGCTTTTCTTACATCATCTGTCACTAGGATACCTCTCTGATCCAAACAAACTTAATCTCTTTGTGCCTAATCTACATTTGTGAAAGGGAGATATTTCTTTTCTTCCATTCTTTGTTTTGCCTATTTAGTCTGCAAGCAGCTTGGGTCAGGGTCTATGTCTTATTATATGTACATAAAGCCACCAACATTATCTGGATGGGGTCTGGAACACAAACAATGGTGCCTATCTTTAAATGCAAGAAAAAAATGGCGTCTGAACCACATAAGCAGGTTTGGACAAACACAAACTGTGTGAGATGCCACCACACCCCTCCCCGTTATGGCAATACCAACAAGGGAAAACACTTGAAGGGACAATTCTCTAAATAAAGTGGTAAGGAGTTTGGGGGACTATCAGAGCCTCCAGTAACAGAGGTCGTATGTCAATTTTGGTGAATTTCAGTTTGGCTATTTTATAGGCCAAATCCTGCAAGTGTGGGATACTGGCAGCTTCAAGTGAAGTAAGAGACAATGGTAGCTGCTCAGTGTACCTTAAGATTGGGACCACTGTGAATTATTGACCCCTAAAACTGATATGGCCTTTAAGCTGCTTCTGCTGTAGCAAACATTCCTCCATTATTCATGCTACCTGTCCCACTTCCTAGCAAGATGCCTATGGCTGTCTCCAGTGGCAGGTGGAGGGAAGGTCTCCTCCTCAGTAGGCCTTGAAACCCACACCAACATCCCTCTAATATTCCCCTTAAGGGCTTATCACCACTGCAGTTAATCTGGGCTCTCACTTAGGAGTTGCTCCCACCCCCCTTTCAGACATAAATCCCTCTCCCTCATGTGTAATGATGCTTCCAACCTGAGCTAGCTGGCCCAGATTGCGGGTTAGAGCTCAAGTGATGTTTTACACTCAGGCTAGTAACACACCAGTTTCACACCTAAGTCACCCATAGAGCTCCAGAACCTCCCCACACCTCACCCACCAATGGAATACATGGGGGAGCACAGCCCCAGTGAGGAGAGCACTGTAAATTGGGTGGGGCTTTGCAGTGGCTGCTGCCACCTGAGTTAGACTAACACCAGTACTCAGCCCAGGTGCAGAATGCTCAAACTGAAGACACATCTAAGACTTTCCCTGCTCTCTCTTCACTCTTACATTTCCCTTTGTCACCCTGTCAGTCCTCCCCATGTGGCTCACCCCTTTTCCCCTCTTCCCATCCTAGCTCTTTTCCCCCTTGGGCTTTCTGGCCCCTTTCTCTCACCTCCATGCCAGTGACTGCCTGTTTCTTGCCTTTCCTTCCCCTCTTTCTTCTCTCCTTTCCTTCCCCTGGGGGAGCAGGGGTGGAGGCTGCTGCTGCTAGTGAAAATGGATAGGAAAGTGTGACCTCTCCCCCCCAACCCCCATTTGCTGCCTGTGCTGAGCAGTTACAGCCACAGGGGAGTTCAGGAGCACCTGCCAGTCAGAGCAGCAGGAGGAACAGGAAAAGCTGTTACCGGGGCCTGAAGACCAACTGTAGTAGAGGCCCCGTAACCCTTACAGATGAAAGCTGCAGACACAGCAATAAATCCTGCTCCATTCTCAGCCCCTGGGACAGGCAGGCTGCAGAGTGTGACCCAAGACAGAGGGCATGACTTTCAGCAGGCCAGGTGCATGGGTTGATTGATAGGGGTGGAATAAGAACCAACCTAAACTTTCCTCACCCATCTCACAGAAGTAACCCAAGCCAAAGTCCCTCCTTGGTTTTGAAAAGTACCAACCTAACTCATACCAAGTAACACTTCATGCTGCAAATTGTTCCACTGGGCAAGACTGTGAATCCCTTATTCACCGGGGTGGCTGGGTTAAGCTCATGAATAATCACATTGGATTCAATGGGATCCTTTGTGTGAATAACTGATCACCAGGATGTGTAAGTGGTTTACAATCTGGGCCTACCAATGGGAGGATACTTGCAGAGTAAATGTGGAAGGACTGGGCCTGTAGCTATTTTTAATTGCTTTGTTCTTTATTTCTTGGTAAAATGTTCCTGGAATAGAATCACAGGTCCAAATACATGCCCTGAACTTTGTGAATGTCTGGATCAAGATTTTACAACTGGCATCTGTGCCTATCAACAGTTGTACTGAAACCCATCCATCCACAGCTCAGATTTGTCTCTCAGACCATCCTCTATTTCCTGTTTGTGGTGAAGCACAGAAGCAGAGCTGCCAAAATACCCCAGGGGGGCTTGGCAGTATGTCTGGAATGTTCCCAAATAGAAAGTACCTACAATCCCATGAGACAGTCTCATTATGGAAAATCTACAGCCTGATTGTTTCAGGCCAAATGGGTTCCAAAAAGGCTCACATAAGCAAATATACAAGACTCTGAGCACTAAGAACCAAATCCCTAAACATTTGAAAGTTCACTCAGTGCTAACCCTAACCACATTCCTTTTCACCAGCATTTATAGAGAAGGTCCTTGTAGGGAAGGTCAAAATGACTTGGAAAAATGAGGGTTTGTCATGCACATAAACAGTACTTTAAAACTGAGATTTTCCAAAATGTTCAGAGCTGGCATGGCCCTGCCCTCACTGAAGTTAAGGGTGGGGTTGGCTAGGACAACAGTAAGTACTTTTTGACAATCCTGTTCTCAATATACATTCAATATGGTCGGTCCTGTCCACTCACTTTTCTGTTGCAGACCCAGGGCTGGTCAACACCACAAAGTTAGGTCAAACTAAGCAATCTTATCTCAACCTATTGGTGCCTATGTCTACACTTAAATCTGTTTCCAAGACACAAAATCACCCTGTTCCGGGGACATAGTAAACACTGCATGCCCAAATTATGTTAAACCATGGTCAACCTACTGAAGTTGACACAGTGTGAGTGTAGATACTGTGTGACATACATTGATCCTAACAGTCCTCCATCAGCTGTCCCACAACACCTGACAGTGAGTACTGTGGTAACAGTTATGAACTTCACTCCAGCCTTCATGGAGACAGGAAGACAAACACACACCCTCTAGAGTCCCCATGTATTTTTTAACTGTGTTTTCCTAAGATGCCCAGCTTGGCAAGTGCTCCTAGCATTTCTCCTTTCTTGTGACCGAGTGTCCAACTGATCATGCTGATGCTGCACAATAGACACTTCTACCTGGAGCAGACAGGTGGGACTGGGTCTCCTAGGCCTGTGGGGACAAAAGGTTGTACAGGCACAGGTCCAGCCCAGTTGTAGAAAAAAAGGGCAACTGTATGAAGACTGCATGGGAGATACAGCTGAAGGGAGATGACAGGGATCAGGAGCAGTTCCATGTATACAAAGAAGGAGCTGTGGTAGGCATACCACAGGGATGCCAACAATTGATTCAACACCAGCCTGCAGACCTGCTGCTTTTGCAATGGACTGCTATGAGCCTCTCTGCGATGCCCACCAGCACTCTGCCAACCACCATGAATGCCTTAATGGATCCCAACACACAGACCCCTGCCAAGAAGAGCCTGGTGGAGGAAGAAATGGAACAAGGGCGTGCGGTGGGAGACAGGGTCTAAATCAGCTTTCAGCCAGGATCTGTTCAAGGCTCCACTGCAGTGTAGCCAGTTCCAGCAGTCAAGCACCTATGAGCCCGATGAAGGGAAAGAAACCCCTGGTTACTGTGTGCTTGCATTGTCCCATAAAATGTATAAATGTAAATAGTGCCTAGTGCAATCCCAAAATAGCAGGACATTGCTGTGACCCTTTCATTGTTTCCTCACACCAGAAGAAGTAGAGGTACAACAGAGAGGTAGAACATCTGTTTTTCATTCCCCTGCAGGGTTAGGCTGGAGAAGCCATTTGGAGCAGTTTCTTGGTGCGCACAGGTATGTCCCATATATCATCCAGAGATACCTTGATGAAATTATCATGGACAGTGCTTTTTTTTGTGCTGGTACTTGCTGGTAAGGAGTCCCAGTACTTCAGCAGCCCAGCCACGGGATTGGCTGGAGAGGTGGTTGGGGAACTAACTACGATTCCTTTCCCTTTTTTTTTTTGTTTTTTGGTTTTTGGTTTTTGGTTTTTTTGTTGTTTTTTTTTTTTGTTGTTGTTTTAGAAAAAAAAGCACTGGTTATAGAGGTACTCCGCAATCCTCTCCTGAAGGTTTATAGGGATGGCAGCCTACAACATGTAGCATGTTTCCACTCTATGGTGATTTCAGCAGGCATCATTTCAGTAAACAGGATAGAGACAAGGGAGCTCAGGGGGCTTTAAAACACCAGCAGCAGCTGTGTTCTCCATACCTGTAACCCTCAAGAATGAGAGAGCCTTTAAAATCCCCACCAAGACTCACACCAATGGAATTAGGGGCAATATTGTATTGTTTCAGGCCTCTCTCATTTCCCCCACCCCACTCCCTATTTGCCCCTAGCAAGCCAGACTCACTATGGCTGGAAGAGTAGAAACAGGGCTGCACAGTGGCACAGCAAAGCTGAAGTATCAATACATGTCTGATTTTAAAAATGCATAGGAACAAGGAAGAGGAGTTCTGAAACCTTTCATTCAGTTTCCATTGTGACTATTACTAGAACATGTCTGCCTGTTACCTCTGTGGCAGCATCCCCAAGGATCCACCAATGCTTGCATTGCATAAGCCTTTTCTATTAATATACTCTGGCAAGGTGGGCTGCTGCCAAAATAGGGATATGGGTGCTGTCTATCACCTCGCTGCAGTCCAGGAACCCTAATCCTGGAAATCCATCCTCTAGATCCTGCTCATTGCCCAGAATCACAGTCCTGCATTGAAGGAACCAGTTCATGGCCGCTGCACTGTTGAACAACCACCGTGACTCTGGATTTGCCAGATTCAAAACGATTTCCCATTGACCGATCACAATCTGACACAAAGAGTTTCCACAGAGCAACTGTCACTTGCTTCTCAGCTGTCAGTGCAGCTCTCATTCTAGTGTTCATGTGTTGGAGTGAGCACCGCACACAGAACCAGGAATACAGGCTTTTGCACCCATAATTTCTATAGTTCCTGCTCATTCCCCCAAGACAGCATTACAATGCGACCTTCCATCAGTCAGTGCTCATTCCTTGGGCCCAGAAGCAGTACTCCACCATCCGCAGCTACTCCATGAACACCTTCACCAAGTTTCAATTGTTTTTTGCAGTGTCCATCAGCTATCTATCCTCAAAGCATCATGCCCTGCATTGCAAGTGATCTTCCTACACATCTGCAGGTAGTGGATAATCTTGCAACACACATTTGCAACATTCATGACAAAAGTGCAGAGCTCCGCGAGCTTCAGGCTTCTGTTAAAGATGGCCAAGAGCCAGAAGTGCCATACAGCTTGTCAAGACATGAAAATTATGGGATACAGATGGCTTTAGGAAAAGTTACATAATGGTAACTTGACCCTCTGTTCCCAGTCACAGCTACACAACTCTTCTGCTCCACCTTCCATTGCCAAAATTCCCAGAATGGCAAGTGGTAGACTGGGGTACCTACCCATGGGGCACTGAACTGGGTATCCTGGTGGGTACACGCAATGCCAGTGCAAGGAACCAAATATGCCTGTGCATGGGCAATATACTAATTGCATGGGGGCTTTACATGGACGTAACTTGTGTTGACCAAAGTTTGTAGGGTGCATATGGTATCCTAGCTTGTCCCATATAAGTAGCTTCTCTCCCCCAACTTAATCCCCTAACTTTTTCCCAGTTAGCTAAACTGATGTCTTTCACCATAGCACAGGCAGCACCCATGGAAGTTTCTCCCACCTTCACCCTTTCCAAGATGTTCCATTCTGTTACAGTTATCATTTGGTCTTTGGCCTTTTTAATGTGACTGGCAGCAAAGGCACTGACTGGTACCAAATGTGAAATTGTTAATGGGCTTGTGGCAGTGGACCCAACCTGCACAGGGCAAAGAATATCAATTCATCTTCCATACATGATGTAGTCCTCTGAACACCTACCAGGTTGTAGTACTGTTCATTCCTGGGCTGGATTCAAACCAATACCCTAGAAGTGCAAAGAGTTATGGATCTGATCCAAAGCCCACTGAGGTCAGCAAAAGGGCACCCATTGACTACACAGGTCTTGGGGACAGATCCTCTGTCAGTGTAGTTGTTCCAAATTCACCCCAACGTAATTAAACTTGGCCCTTAGTCTTTACTGTTTACTCTAGTTATTTCTTGCCACGTTGCCACAGGGAGTGTACAGCAACACTAATTTGAAGTCCTCATTCCCCCTGCTTTTCACAGGGCACCTGTGTCTCTTTATTTGACCGTGTATGATGGTTTATGTATTTGTGTAACAAATCTTTGAGGAAAACCGAGCTTTGTAAATGATAAAAATAATCATATCAACTCAGTGAAATCATTCACAGAAAAGACTGGAAAAGATTGCTAGCAAAGAAAGACTTCTACACAGTTCTAAGGATACTTTCATATTGCAGTCAAGTGAATTGCCAAGAATCTCACACACCTGAACATCTCACTAAGCAAGAGAAATGCTGGTGGTTCACTCCTAAATAGTTTAATGTATCCAGAAACATATGTACCCTAAAGACCACATGCGACATTAATTTCTTGCAATATTATTTTGTATGATTTTTGTTTTGTTTACAGATAAGCACCAACAAGTGAGCACCAACTACATTTCTCTTCTTTCTTTAACACTTCTCCTCAGTGGAATCCACAGACCCAGTCTTAACTGTGTGAGCTTTTCTAAGGAGCGTGGGACCCAAAATACTTATGAACTGGCTCTGCTCATTTTAAATTTGTGTGAAATTTTAATGACCAAAAACATATCCCTGGAAACAAGGGGTTTATCATGAAAAAGCTGGTAATCACTAAGAGTTATGGCAGTCTACTGGGTGCTGGTATAATAAATCAAAATCAGTTATGTAAAATCTAAAATTATCATTTGAAAATCACTCTTTGAATAATTTACTCATTGACTTTCACATCAAACAACCATTCCAGCCACCCACATGCATAGTTCAGTCTCATACTTAGTCTTAAACTCTCTTTAATTATCAGCATTAATCTATCCCATTGCTATTCCATTCTTATTTCACGTTGGGGAAGGGGGGCTCAGTGATTATGATAAATCACAATGAACTGGAAGACTTACAGCTGTCCTCCTCTTTTACAGAGTTGCCTTGATCAGCCTGTAACAATGAACTTCCCAGCCCTACCTTTGTCCTAAGAAAGAACAAGGACAGATAAGCCGCATCCTTCATGATAAAGCATCTCCAGCATCAGTCAAATAGTAAGCCTTTAAAGTTTATATTGCAAAGCAGCATTTGTGTCTCTAATTGTATCTGTGAGCCTCAGCTAGGAAACCAGCAGCACAGAGTGTAAAATATTTTGTTGTGGTCACATCTTCTCCCCTCCTCCCCATCTCTGGACTGAAACAGTATCACTGAGTGCACACTTTGTCCCAACAATGCAGATTATCTGGTTTTTCTCTCTATTTTATTGAATGTAAAATAAAGCACCCTTTTCCTGACTGGTTTTCAGGGCAAATGTTCTCAGTAATCGAAGCACAGAAGGTGAGTCTTATATAATATTCTTACCAGAATACTAATAATTTCTCACTTCCAACAGTGTGCATTGTGTTAAATTGGGGTGTTATGACCAGTTAAAGCTCTGGGTTTCAGTCAAGACGATGCCCAGTGTTCTAGATTCTGAACGCTGTTTACACCAGTATTCCTCAGATCAGACTCTGGTTTCCATTGCTTGGCTACCCAAAGGGGTTATGACAGCTCTTGAATGGAGCACAGCTGGAACTGTGATAAAAGGGATGAAGTGTACACCTCTGGAAGAAGAGGAAGAAAGAAGGCCAAAGGACTAGTGAAGGAGGGGAGAGCAGGGGGAGTCTGTGAGAAATCTGAGAGCCAGCCGGTGTGGGCTGCCTCTGCTTGGAGCTGTGTGATTAAGTGGCTGTCTTCTATTTTTCACTGAGCCAGACACTGGCTGAAAGACCATGGGGACTGGTATAAAGAAAAGTTCTTCTTTTGTTTTTCATTGCAATTAAGATGGTGTTTTATAATTTTAAGCAGCATAATTTATACATCGCTTCCATGGTGGGTGGTGGTTGCTTCCCCAGAGGGAGAGAGCATGCATTATAGGAGACTGCTGTGTATTAGTTTGTGATTATGACCTGAGTATGTGTAATTGGGAGTGGAATCGGACTGCTGAGGTCTCTCAAGCTCTCCTTTAACGAGCGCAGAAGTTTAACATATTCATCCAGTGCAAAAGTTTATTCTCGTTAAAATTTAATTCACTATTTTCCCCTGCACTTGGACGACATGTTTAAGTTAGTTTCACATTTTATTTGTCTAGTGAGCTCCCTAAGTTGGGGAAATTAGTATTGCGTGTGCAGTTTGATTTAATTAGTAATTGGGGAAATAGGTCTGGCATGTTTCATGGAGGCTTGGGGAAATTGTCAATTAGCATTGTGTTAATTGGTGTCTGCTGTCCTTGCTTTTTAGTTTTTAACCCCTTTTACCTTGTTCCCACTTTCAGTGTGTAAAATCTGGCTGCTTATTATTCTTTAAGTAAAGGATTAATTGCTTGAATTCCTGCCTGTGCTTGGTGTCCTTTCCCCCCAGCGTAGTGGGATTTGTGCGTGTCTGTAGAGTAGGCTTTCTGATTTCTTTCAGGATGAGTCCTCCTGTCATCTATTTTAGATGTTTCAGTGGAGTTATCCTACTGAGTCTTGAATGACCTCTGCTTAGAACAAGGTATTTGACTTTCAATAAAGGAGTTGTGTGTTCATTAAAACCATATATAACCACTTCTCAAAATTACTTGGGCATTTGTAGTTTATTGGAGTCCTGGAAAGTGCATGATAGAACCATTGTGAACTGAGAAGCTGCATTTTCATGTGCCTGGTGGTACAGTGGGACATCATCATAAATTGCTGGGTCCTTAAACCTACCCTGGCTAAAACTCAATATTGCACCACTGAGGTAGCATGTCCTCCCTGTTAGCAATGTCCTTTTACCTTTTAAGTGGCCTCCAGCATCCCTTCGTTTTCTAGTTTACCTCCCACCCCAAGAAATCTCTAACACCAACCCACTCGTCTGGGAGTAGCTCCTACTACGTTGCAACAGTGCCTCTTCCAGAGATAGATAGAAAGGACCTAGTAACATTGCTGCCTCCACAGCATTTCAAGCTGCTGAAGGAGCTGAAGAAGTGAGGTGGCACAATCATGCCCCAAGAGCCTGAGCATCAAAACATATTGCATCCAGGCCAAAATTCCAAGGCAAGCAAATCAGTATTAGGAACATTTCACGGGGTGGTGATCGGAAGGCATACATCCAGAGACGGCATTTTAAAAAAATGGTTTATGTGCTTCTATGTAACAAATCTATGAGGAAGACCAGGCTTTGTAAATGATAAACAGCCTTGTGCCCTCGTCACAGAGGGTGCCATCAAGTATCCACCTTACTGGACATTTTGGAGATACCTCCGCCTTTCCTATGAAAGGGTTGAAGTTATCACAGGATTACCCAGGTCAGTTTGCTCAGCCTATGGCTTGAAAACAGACCGGCATGTAGTTCTTTTCATTCCTACCACTGGTACCTCTTACCTAGAAGGACAGCAAAGCCAATGCGAAACTGAACGTGGAAGGATACTTGCTCCAGTTCAGCAAAAACATTGAAGTATGTGTACAATATCCTTCCCTGTTCATGTTTCAATGAGACAAACACGTGCCAAAGTGATACGCTAAATGGAGATGGATGGCTGAATTGGGGAATAATATAAGTAGTACTTTTCAGGTCTCCAAAGCCAACATTTCCTCTTCCCCTTCCTCCCTTCTCCACCCTTGCCCAACAAATTAATTAGATAAAATAAATAGTCCTGGAGATGGACAATGTTTGTGAAAGGGGACAGAAAAATTGCAAGGACAACTGGGTCAATGTTAGTAATTTATTCTGAATTTTCTGAAAATCTGCAGCTAGTGGGAAAGGGGGAAGGAGGCTTTATACTAGTTAGTAGAAAAACATCACTGACATGGCAAGTAACAGTAAAATAATATTAAGGGACTAATAATAAACTCCAACATCTAAATAGTTAAGACTTACATGACTAGATAACTGGAGTGAGGCTATTTATCTCCACAGAGCCTGTAATTTGTTCCCATTAAAAAGCCTTCTATTCAGGGATTCAGACCTCAGTTGATTCTTTGCAGAGAAGATGTCAACCCAGGAGCAGCTTATGTTTTATTTTAATTATCAAAAATCTATTTGGTCCTTTATAAATTAATAGGAGCTGAAAATAGAAGCAACGTGACCGCTGGAGTCCCCCAGTGGACATTTGTCCAGATCACAACGCCAGCCTGCACTTCAGTACAATTAGCAGTCTTTGCTCCAGAGAGGCCCAGGTCTGGGATAGCTGGGTATTACAGGTCAAAACTGAAGGGTATTGGCACAGAGCTGTGTGGGAAAGCTTTGTACAGTGCCTGCTCTCTCTAGGCTTGGCTCTTGCCCGTACTATTAATCACTCTCTTTGACAAGCACCAAACTCACATGCAATTTACCAACACAAATTTGAAAAGAAAGGGGGGTGGGAAGGAAATTCATTGTCAAAATCAATCAATAAATATAATAGCTCTCAATTTGTATGACACGAGTCATAGAAAGAAAAGGATAGTCCAATGTCAAGCTGACGATGTGCTCTCAGCTCATTTTGTTGGATGTCCAGGGTTATCATCAGGAGGTTAGCATACATGCTTAGTGGAAATACTTAATTAATTGCTAATTAGTATTAACAGTTTAGAACCTGATCTTGCAAATGAGAGTAGGATGTCCACATACATAAAGTTAAGCATCTGTATAAATGTTTGCAGGGTTGGAGCCTTATCTAGCACCAAACACACCACAATTGCCCAGAGTACAGTGTGCTCCAAGCTCTGAATAGTACACACACTATAGACAAGACAGAGGGCTGTAATTTGAGTGAAAAGCCATTGTTACATATCCTGTATGTCGCATGTCATATCTACCCCAAAATGAGTTTAAAAAGAGGAATCAGCTTTCCTGTAGTTTTCCTCCCACATCCTGTATTGTTGTAGAGCATTTATTGCTGGTATAATAAGAAATTATCATGCCTGGAATTGTCAGGGATATCGAATGGATCTTTTTCATGGCTAACTACTCTGATGCTTTATTCCTACATACAGTGGGGCCGACAGACCCTGCCAGCCCAAGGGCAAGGCGTGGGGGGGTCCAGTTCCACGTTCCCAGAAGGGGCAGAGCATCAGGTGGAAGGGACAGGGTCAAGGGCAGCCAGCCCTTAGCACTGCCCAGAGCCCAGCCCTGGGCCCCCTCCCCAGCCCTCAGAAGCCATGTAGAGCAGCAGAGTGATGCTCATGCAGTGGTTCACAGGGGCCCAGAGCTCCCAGCTGCCGCCGCTGTTACAGAGGTGGGGCCAGCAGCAACAGCTGGGAGCTCTGGGCTCCTTTGAAATGCTGAGCCCCTGGGTAGTTGTTCCCCTTCCCCCTTCATCGGCCAGCCTGCGAGTATAGTCACTTAGCTAGGAAGATTCCCCAAACCTTTTAACAGGATTGAATGTGTTAATCATTTACTTAAGGTTATCATTTATGTAAATCAGAAGTAAATCCTATTGAAGTCAGTGGATCTACTCCAGTATAAAAGTGACGCAGGTGAGGAATCAGGCCAGGAAACATTTCACCCAATGCCGAAATCCATTGCAAGCAGAGATAAATTGGCATATGATAGCTATTTATTTATTTATTTTCGCTGCATACTAGCTTTGCAAGAGCTGTTGAAGTGAGGATGAGCTTAAAAAGTCAGGCAGGCAAAATACAACTTCTCAACTGGAACTTTACGCGGGTAGAGAAATAAATATAGGAAGTGCCTTTCTTTCTGGTTTGCCGCTTTAATGATGCGCTGAATGTGGTTTGCGTTAAGCGCATGAAAAGTAAGTGGACGTTTGAGGCCTTTTTTTGGGGTGGGGCTTATTTTTTTGTTTGTTTGTTTATTTTTTGGAGCCGGGGGGAGATTTTACACACAGCAGAAGCTTTGCAAATCCTCACCTGGCTCTTTCATCTCTTCCTGCATAGGGTAAACAACCATCCATCCCATATTGGGTGGGACAGCCCCATATTTTGGGCATCAAAAAGACATCCCTACTTATTTTTAAAAAGTGGCTAATTGTCCCACATTTGGCCCCAACCCCACCCTGCCAGCTGAGAAAGCACATACTGTAAATGAGCGCACGCTTTCCCGCCACACGAAGAGGGAGCCAGCAGGGAGCCCTAAGCAGCTGGAGCTCTTTCTCGCCTCTCCAAGGCTTGGGGAAGCCAGGGGGAGCACGGGCATTGCTGCTGCCTCCTTGCTGCCTCCCTGAGGCTCGAGGAAGCCAGGGGAGCTCCAGTGACCTTGCCACCTCCCTGAGGCTCAGGGAAGCCGGGAAGAGTAAGGGTGCTCCTTCCACCTTCTTCCCAGCTCCAAGAGGCCCGGGAAGCAGGGAGCCCACCCACATGACTGCCTCCCAGTTCCTGGCTCCCCATATCTTGGGAGAGCTGTGAGGAGCACATGCAACACTGCTGCTTTCTTCCAGGCTCCCCAAGGCACGGGGCAGCTGGGGAAGTTAGCCAGGGAGGCAGCCCTGGGCAGCCACAGCCAGGGAACCACCACCACCACATAGCTCCCCGTCCCACGCTCGGGATAGAGAGATATGGTCACCTTACTCCCACAGCACGTCTGCAAAGGAAGGGAACAATTCTCCACAAGGTCTCTGCCACCCACGTAACTGCCAGAAAACACGAAGTCCGCTTCATGAAAACCGTTCAATTCCGCCTCAGGATGAAAAGGAGACGTTGACGATGACCATGAGACACTGTTGCCATGATCAAAACAAAAAGCAGTCAAGTAGCACTTTAAAGACTAGCAAAATAGTTTATTAGGTGAGCTTTCGTGGGACAGACCCACTTCTTCAGACCGTAGCCAGACCAGAACAGACTCAATATTTAAGACACAGAGAACCAAAAACAGTAAGCAAGGAGGACAAATCAGAAAAAGATAATCAAGGTGAGCAAATCAGAGAGTGGAGGGGGGGGGAAGGTCAAGAATTAGATTGAGCCAAGTATGCAGACGAGCCCCTATAGTGACTCAGAAAGTTCCCATCACGATTTAAACCATGTGTTAATGTGCCGAATTTGAATATAAAAGCCAGCTCGGCTGCTTCCCTTTCCAGAACAGTGCAATAATTCTTCTTCAGTAACACACATACCTATTTGAATTATCGCACCGTTCTGGAGAGGGAAACAGCCGAGCTGGCTTTTATATTCAAATTCGGCACATTAACACATGGTTTAAATCGTGATGGGAACTTTCTGAGTCACTATAGGGGCTCGTCTGCATACTTGGCTCAACCTAATTCTTGACCTTCCCCCCTACCCCTCCACTCTCTGATTTGCTCACCTTGATTATCTTTTTCTGATTTGTCCTCCTTGCTTACTGTTTTTCGTTCTCCGTGCCTTAAATATTGAGTCTGTTCTGGTCTAAAGTGGGTCTGTCCCACGAAAGCTCACGTAATAAACTATTTTGTTAGTCTTTAAAGTGCTACTTGACTGCTTTTTGTTTTGATAGTGTATAGACTAGCATGGCTTCCTCTCTGTTACTGTTGCCATGATGTGCAACAAAAACAAATTTCAGGTTTTTGACATTTTTCACCAAAAAAAGGAAAAAAAAAGGAAGATTGAGAGCAAGCGAGAGAGAGAGAGAGAGAGAGAAAAAGCATTTACCATCTAGAACAGCCAAGTGGTCAGGGCACATACCTGGATGATCCAGGTTCCAGCCCTTATTCACATTCAGGCAGAACAAGCACTCCCACATCCCAGCTGTGTCGGCGAACCAGTGGACACTATCAATCTCTCCCAGAGGGGTTGTTGCACTTTGTATGATCAAACATCATTGGGCTGGAGAAGGTGACACCTCTGAACCAAGCAGAGAAGTAACTTGACCCTTTGTGTCCCAAATGACAGCTGAGTGTCTTATCCACATCCCTATTGGCTGTTTTGGTGTGGTTCTCTCTCTCTCTCCCACATGCCAGAAATTCCACCTGGAACCTTGTTGATGAAAATGTATTAAAACCAATGTGTTTCTACATAACATATCAGGTTGCAACAAAACAGCCTTTCCAGCAGAGTTAAAAAAAAAGTTGTTGAATTGTTTTCAAGCAGTTCAGCTCATGCCAGACTGGGCCATGCCATGTCTTGTGATTGTATGTTTTAAGGCTAACACTGTTTCAAGTGTAATGGCTTCAAGGTCCATAGATTTGCAGCACTCCAAAGCTCTGTCACTGTTTGATTTTATCTGAGTAAAGAGCAGCTCCCACTTCCAACTGGCTTCTTCTTCTTCCCCCACCAATTTCTTCTTCCTCTCACCATCCCCACACCCACTGACCAACATGTTGCTTCTTCCTGCTTGCTGGTACACAAAGCTCCTGCAACTTTCCCACTCCCGCCTCCTCCACCAGCTGGCAGCTGCCTCCGTATCTGTTGGACAGCAGGATGCCCTCTTGCATTCCTCTCCCAACCTTCTACCCACCTCTTCCGTTTCCTTTCTGCCTTTAACCTGCTGCTCCTGCCTCTCTACTTCACCCTCACGACACAAGCTACCCTTCCTCCGCTCCACATTACTACAAAGCCTCAGTCTTCCTTTAATTTCTATTTCCCTGCTCTCTCTCCTCCTCCTACCCTCTTGCTTGCCCAACACACACTGAAACGTCACTCCTGCTGCTCATTTTCCCTCGTCGCAGCTATTCCCCTGCCGTACCTCTTCTCCTCACCTACCTATCAGCTTCCACTGACTGCACATCCCACCGCCTGTCAAACAAAGATTTGTGAGAAGAGGAGATTCATTGCCTCACGTGACCATGAATTCTGGTCTACCTCTCATCAGTAAATACACCGTCTACAATAATGGGTGTAATGGGAGGAATCTCCAATGGAAACAAATCTCAGTCACTGCTGAATGGTGAAAATTACTGAGGAATGGCAGATGTGAAGGTAAAATGGGAGCATCAATCTGTGGCCATCTCATGACACTGAGATCAAAGGAAACAGAAGATCAATGGTAAGTGATGTATCTATTCCCAGCAACAACCTTATTTTACTTTAAGCAAGATGCAAAACAAGTAAATTCCCACAGCCTGAATCTAATACTTACTTACCCATTCCAGCTCAGATCAATCCATGTGTATTAAAAGGGTATGTTGTATCAGGACACAAGTGTCAGCAAGTATTTGTCTCTTTGGATACGTGGAAACTTTATTAGTTCTCAGTAGGAAGTTAGTGAAAGCCAAGTAGCACTTGAAAGCGCTTTTATGGTTCTGAGCAGGCTACAAAGCCTGGGCAGGTTACTCTGGACTCCTTAATGATTCTTGTAATCCAGAGAATGTGTGTCAGAATCCCAGCAAATCAAGAAGAGAATAAACCTAATTGGTCATAAAGAGCTAGATTCTTCTTTGGAGGACATGACTATACACAGGAATGAGAACTCCCCTTTTATCCCTTGGTGGATCACTCGGATATTGGGTCCAGACACTCAGAAGTAAGTAGAGCTGTGAGCCCACTTATTTTCCCGCATCCCAGAGAAAGCCGATGGGGAGTGCATAGAGTGGTGGGAAATGGATAGTCACCCCAGCTGTGCTGGGGCGTGAAGGATGTCAGTCACCACAGCTTTGCTGAGGGGTGTCAGCACTTGCTGTACAAATAGGCCAGCGGCAAATCACTTATCCCCAAGAGCGAGGAGGAAGCAGTGATGGCACTGTGACTCATAAGAGTTTCTCTGAGTCATAACATATCCTGGGGCTACCACAGGTGGGTGCAGCTCACCCCTCCCCCTTGCTCAGGAGAGCAGCTATAGTCACCATCTCAACTTTATCTAAACAACTAAAGTGCAGTATAAAGATTCAGCCACATTACTTCCAAAATATTCTTTTTAAGTGGGAGCAGCACCTCTAGCACAAGCTGGTGGCTAGCAAGGAAACATCTTTTCCATCTCCTGGGCTCAGCTTAATCTGTACCCCTAACCACCTCCTTCATGAGCTTCCCGCGCTCTTGTATCCATGCCTTCTGCCACATGGCATCTGCCATATCCCTCCCCCCACCTTTACGGTTTTCCTTTCATGACAAATAATCCCAAATGTGGAAATGGGACTCCCTGTGTCTTCTGCAGGGACATGGAGGTATTCTGGGAAGGAAAACAAATTTGTGCCATTTGCTTGTGTTCCTCTTTTCAGTGTCTCAGAGTGAAAAGAATAAGGAATAAGTGCATAATGCATATTCTCACTGCTCTCATCTCTTCCTCTGCCATTTCCAGCTATACCTGTCACTGCTGCAGTCAGTCCCCTGTTCCACAGACACCCTCCCTCTCAAAACAACAACCCTGCTCCAAATGAGATCATGATTTCTGATGGTGTGAGTTAGTTCTGAACACAATGTTTCATTTCAGCAGCTCAGTTGGAGCCTTCCCTTTCATGCAAGATTTCACATTCCCAGCTGGCTCTACATTGGGTTCCAATTTTCCTCCATTAACATTAATGCAAGTAACCCACTGAAATTCACTGTACATCAATGAGAGACAGGACCCCTTAATGTTTCCTTCAGGTTCACTCTTCAAGACCGGCGTTAGGGATGCCCACAGGTTCACTGTGAAGAGCAAGCTTGCCAGGTGAATGACAAAAACCTTGAGCACTAATGTTCTCAAGCTTTGAGGAGGCTGTTTATGTATGAGTCTGGCAGCAAGCCAAACAGAATGAGGCAGGTCTAGAAATTATTCAGAATGCAATTAAAACATGTCTTTCAAAGCTGTTACATTTATATCTAGCAGCACAAGAACTAAAATGTAAAACACCTTCACACACGCTGCATGTGGGACAGACAAAGCTCACCAGGCTGAACCCCCTAGCAGTGGTCCTTGACCTATGGCTTCTCCTGTCAAGACCAAGTTTATGCTCTGTCACATCTGCCAGGTCTCAGCCCTGTTCTCTGAACTCTGTCTCCTCGCAGAATCCCTCTGAGCTGGAACCTAAGAGGCACTAAAACCCTCTAGTCCCAGCTTCAGTGGGAGTTGAACGAGCTGAATGCCTTGCAGGACTGGTCTGTCTTTTCTCCTCTTTTCTTTCAGGCTTCCTGTTGCCATCAGTACCTTCTAAACGCACCATTCGACATCCTAACTACACAGACATTATTGTTTCACCATGGTATTCCTTCTAACGGTATTTCTAATGTGCTAGTGCCTTATTTCTTGCCCATCTGCTCCATGGCCTGCTGCCTGTGTCTAACTGACCAGCTGATTGAGACAGAACTGTTACTCAAAATTCCCCACCACCCAAAACCAGGCTTAAAGTGAATTATTAACTATATGACGGGAATGGGGGCCTGTGCCTGCTTGTTAGAAAGTTGTAAAAGTGCAAGGGAAAAAATGGCAAGATTAACAATTCAGCAGTTCACCAGCACAGGTGGGTTTTTCCAACCTCCTACAACTAATGTGGCCATGGTACAAACTAGAGGTGCAGGGGGTGGAACCTCCTTTACACTCTGCAACACCCTTTCAAAACCAATAGGACACTCCCATTCACCTTCATCAGGTCCTGCCTCTTCACCAAACAGACCACGACATGACAGAAACAACTAGGCAGTGCATTCAATGGCCAAAAATCCTCAGTGCTTTTTTTATACCTGACCACCAGCAGCAAGATACTATACTGCTAGGTGCTTCAGAAATGCCGATGCATTAGACTGATTTCTCTTCCTCAGAATCTGCATGTCAGACTCCAAAGACAAAGGGAGTGGAAATGTTAATCCATACTTTCTCCCCCCACCTACTTGTAAAACTTGTTATGCCACCACCAAGAATTCCATTGATCTGTAAGGAAAAGCATGCAATAGAAAGGCTCCTATGATCTGTTGCACTTCCCAGGACGTACTACAGCAAAGCTTTCATCAGAGACATTAAATACGTGTGAATTTACTGAAAGGTTTGATTGTGTCTAATTGGGCCAGCCCATAGGCTGAGCAGAGAGCTCAGCAGGCCTCTTCCATCAAACACAAAGGATCAGGAGCAAGCTCAACACCCAGCCTATATCAGAAAATGTTGCCACTCCTGAGTTACAAAGAACCATTGGGACATGATGGTCCTGCCCTGGCCTCCTCAGCAGCTGGCAAGAGAAACGGTAGTGTGATGGTGGCAGCTGAGCTCAGTGGCATAATAGCTTGAGCCCCTTGGCATTGGGAAATGGACATTCCAATTTCCATCCTTCTGAGGCACTCATTTCTGGATCCTGTCTCCTTCTGGATCTTCCATAGTTCCTCCCACAGACCTGAACCCTCTTAAGTAGCAAGGGAGAGCTGTTAGAGGTGGTCTGGTGGGCACAGTACTATAATAAATCCTGGGCCTTGAAATCAAGGGCCTAGTTTATGGCCCAGGCACTTTCTGAGTTGCTGACCTGGCGCTGCTCAGGCACGCTGGGGCTGGGTGTGGCCTGGTACTACTGCTTTCAGAAAGGAAAGTGTGGCTTGCACTGCATTGCCTCACTTCTCAGTTGTTAGTTAATACAGTGATATGCCAGTCAAGAGGGGGCCTTGTTCCTCCTGCCACTGAAGTCAGCTGGAGCTTTGTCAGGGACTGCAATGGGAGCAGGAGGCTGCCTCGGGAATACAAACAACCTCACCAAACCAATGGATTTTGTTGTTGTTGTTACTTATGTTGCTTATTACTGAGCAAAAAGATGTAGCCAGGCCACTTCTGGGAGATGTGACCCAGACTGACCCTGCAACATGCCAAACTCCCACTAACTCAGTCTATTTCAAATTGTGAATGATTGCTATGGAGAGGAGGAAGACCATGGACAATGGTGAGGGTGATCCTTCACACATACATTTACTAACACAATAAAATAACAAAGCCAAGTTTGTCCTAACCATGCACTAAACCATTAACTTCAACAAGTGTAACTCAGAGCAGACCTAGGATCGGGATTTGCAACTATGACAAGCTGAGTATAAAATGAAAATACAATAGAAATAAAAATCCCTCCATCAATGAATAGTGGTCTTCCAGTGATCTACAAGTCTGAGCTGTCTGCTCGCACAATACACCTGAACAATAAATATGATGGTAGACCTAAGTCAGCAAAGCATTTAGACAAATAACATGACCAATTTGAAGGAAGGCGAGAGGGTTTTTCTTTCAAATGGCATTCATATAGAATTAGAAACTAAAAATTAAAATGCAGAATTGTCAGGATGACACAACACTAATACCATCGTCACAATAATTATCTCACCAGAATTTCAGAGGCTGCATTCTTTTCTATTGGATTTACGGTTAATCTTGTTATTGTTATTGTGGAAATAACAAATCCTCTCTGAGAGAGTGAGAGAGATAGCATAGTAGTAATAATGTTACTCAGTACTTCCAAGTATTATACAGTCATTAACTAACTGGTCCTTGCTGCATTCTTGTATTATCATTTTCCCCACTTGTGGATGTTTATATATAGGGAGGACTCAGATTCAGCTTTCAGTGCACTAATGCAAATCTGGAGTAACTCCATTGGCTTCCGAGAGATTACCCCCTATTTGCACTGGTGTAGAGGACTACAGAACCTGCCCCAGGTATTTTAAATGACTTGTTCAAGGCCACACATAGGGATGTTAGCAGAGATGGGATCGTAACTCAAGAATTCCTAGCTACCAGTAATTTACTCAATCCACTAGTTCATGCCAATGTGGCCCATATTCTAAACAGTATCTGCACAATAAACTGCTTCCTGTCTCCTGTATGAGTAACTAGAAAATACGGAACAGTCCAGAAAACAAGATGAAATCCAACCTGCTTTAAGGGTCAGAGCAATGAGACCCGATATCCTTCTCCAGCTCTTGGACAACCCACAAGATCTTCCCTGCCATTGGAGACAACTTGCAAAAAATCAGGCTCAGAGTTTCTGCAGATATGGCAGTCTCAACCCATGTTTACTTCTGTTTTCTAATGCCATTGTATCCTGAAGCTTCCATGAGCTACAAACTGAGAGGCATGTGAAGAGGGCGAGAGTGAGGGAAGCTGAAGTATGTGGGAGGAAAGATGACTGAGGGGCAAGGAGGCAGGTTACAGTTTAAAGATGGATTACCCAGAGATGTGACTGCACCAGGAAGAAACAGGTGCAGGACTGAGGCTCGGGAATTGTGACAGGAAGAAGCATGCAACCAGGATGAAGAATACTGAAGAATCATAGTATGGGGAGGATGAAGAGGCAGCAGATCTCATCATGCTTTTGAAGACTTGCCTGAATCTAATCACCAAGTGAAAGAGGAATCTTTTCTTCCTATCCTTCCAAAGTAGGATCCACCAAATTAAAGTATTAAGTATTAAGCCAACATAAAGGGTCTGATCAATATAGAGACTAGCACTAAACCATCAATATTTGTAATATCCTGTGCATTCCCAGGGTTATTTTGGTTTGTGGGCCATGTGATTTTTATGAGGGGGTGGGAGCTTTCAGCAAAGCAGGACTGTTGGAGAATATCATGGACATGTTCAGATATGAATTAATTAGAATTCCTGTACAGTTTTCTTATGTTAATTATAGCTTAATTTGATTGCTTAATAGCTCTAGTTTTCGTAATGCTTAGCACCTGTTGTAAATTGCACAAGATAAATCGTCTTCTACTGTCTACTGTGTTTACTCCTCAATTTTACCTTTACCTTTCAGCTCATGGTGTTGGATTGGAGCTGTCTCCTTTTCATACCTGTGGCCTTTTCATCAAAGAAATCTCTCTTTCACTAGACTCTTTAACCAAACCAAAAAGATTTCTTTTAAATGCCTTTTTTATCAAAAATCGGTGTTTTTAAAAATATTGGGAAAGAAGAATATTTCAGATGATTTAAACAGTGCAAATGTTGACCCCTGGTATTATGCAGACTTCTACTTATGGGTCATCTTTTTTTTCCCTTTCCCTTTTTGATGCACACAGGTTTTTTTATTCTTCTTTTACAGGGTTATTAGAGAGAAGTAGAGACCCTGCATCATTAATTGATTTCTTCTATACATTGTACTATGATACAATTTTTCAAGGCTGTGCATAATTGTGTTCTCTGTGCCAGTATTCTATGTTCTGTCCTTGTCATATTGTCATTGAAGGCTGATTCCACCCTCTGTAATTGGAGATGTTCTACTTTTGGACAAAGGTGTGGGGGCAGCTCAGGGGAACAGCACTGACATTTACTTCATCAATTTATTTTTATTGTTCCTACATTTATTGCAGCTATAACAGCCCTTTAATAGTTATATCTCCTCCCTGTAGGGTATTCTGGTATTTGAAATTTTTTTAACTCATTTGTTCTCACAGATAACAGTAAAGTGCATTTCATGCTAACCTTTAGGTTTCAATCTTCCCTCTTTCTTTGGCTCTGAAGCAGTTGCAGCTTTAAACTTTTACTGCATTGTCAATCTAAAGGCCACCACAGCCGAGTCCATTCTAAAGCTGGAGTAACCACAAATTAGTGGTCCTGAAAATCACAGGGAGGTTAGTCCTTAACCAATAGTACAGCTATTATCAGCATTAAAAACTGGCTGTCCTTTTACAGAGGAGGAAGTAAATACTAACATCAAGTCTCCTTTTACAGTCTCCAGTCAAATAAGGGCTCATAATTAAATCTTTACGACTAATGGAGTAACGACTCGCTCAGCTGTGAGTCTGTGCCCTTCAATACCTGGCAGACAAAATATTGCATAAAATGTTTCAAGAAATTTCACCTCAGTTGGCAAGTTTTTCTTTATCTCTAATATTCAAACCCTCCCCATCATGGAAAGGACATTATTTCATTCAGCAGCTGCACCACACTTGATACTTTATCTTCAATATGATTACATAAGGGCAGATACAGGGTTTCTAATATTTAGCTCATGGATGAACTTATGAAGGTAAAATTCACTACTCAGTCCCCATAGCCGAAGTTTCCAATAGGCACTATCCATGAAAATGTACAATGACCTCTCTTATATGGCCCCTTGTGAGGGTGGACCTAGATTTGGCCGAGTAAAACCCCAGATGGTGGACACATTCGAATCCAGATTTGAACGAACCAGCTGGCACATGTCCTCAGGATGAGCAATACAACACAGCTAGATTCATACATCCCTTCATATTGTTGAAGTCTGGATTTGAGTTAGGGCTAAACTTGGCAGCATAAGTCCATCTCTAATATACTGTGAGATGTTAACTGCCTCTTGTTAGGTGCTGACCTTCCTGGACATTCATTGAGCTCCATGGTTAATGGTTCAGTTGAATCCTGTAGAAGTTGAAGCACTCAGCATCTTGTGAGATCAGATCCCTGATGCAGCTGCTTCTATAGGATAGTGAATTAAATGCCATCAAATACATTTCTTCTAACAGCGGGCTTGATTCTGGTTTTAAGGTACTTACACATGATAGTTCTGGAGCTGTAAGTGCTTAGTAAAGTCCACATGGAAAGCAAGTGTGCTTTCCTACAAAGATGGAAGAGGCACACACTCCTGCAGCCATAGGAGGAGCCATCTTTCTGTAGCAGCTGCTTTCAGCAAGAGCATTTCTAACCTCATCTCTCCCGTTCTATCCTCTTTCATTACACAGACAGGTTCCTTACCTCGGAGCCTTTTTTTCCTAAAGATTCTGCCAAGGAAGAGCTTAATTAAAGTGAATGGAGATATCCAAAATAAGAACAAATTAGGGCAGGGAGATAAACAGAAATCAGATAATTAAGGATAAGAAAAGAGGACTAAAGAAAGCAGTGTTAAAAAGACCACGTTGTTTCTAATGCCGCTGTGTAATTGTCTTTCTAGTTAAAGTACCCAAATCTGCCCTAAGTTAAACCATAGTGCACTGTGCGCATTGCAGAGTACTTGCTCATATTTGCTAGCTAACCAGCAGACTAGATTATCTGGAAGGATATTTTTAATGGCACATATAAGGACTACTCAAGAGAGAAGGGCAACCTCTGGTGAGAGCACACCTTCGCAACAGTCCCATTGTTGAAAGCAAAGCACAGATCTCAAGCCCGAGAATGTATCAAGGGGTCCGATCCAGAGACATGCTGAATACAAGTGGCAAGGTCCTGTGTGCACTGTATATCATCTGTCTACACCAATATAAGTTGAGTCTGATGTCTATACTCGTTGAAAGTGCCCAGGCCCTGTAAAGAGGCACCCAGCAGCTACAGGATCAAATGATGATAGCTGAGGAGTATATGCAACCCCCACACTGGCTTCCAAAATCATTGCCAGAACTGCAGTAAATTCACACTGAAAGTTCTGGCAGGGACGCTCATTAAAGCTTGTGCGGCTGCTATCTCAGGTTACACCCATATATATAAATCAGGCATCATTCCACTGACTTCAATGGTCTTATTGCAAAATCAGTGCAAAGGAGTTTGAAATCAGGCCTTCTGTACTTACTGACACTGTTCAGTGCTTTCACACACACACAGGTCCACTGAAGCCTGTGGAACAATGTAAATGGGTTAGTGCTAACAACAACAATGGGCTAGGAGCTCTAACTCATACCTTTCATCCCAGATTGGGAGACTTGCTTTTGTGGGCTGCATAGACATACCCTTCAGCCCTCTGTGCCATAAGTCCCCCATCTACAAAACAGGGCTAACGCTGTCTTGTCTTCATAGATTATAAAATCCAGTGCTGCCTTTCAGCAGCAGTATTTACAATACCTCTAAAAACAAGGCACTATTCTTGCATGTTAATCAATGCTGCTCAAGAATGTAAACTCCTGTGTTTTAGTTGTCATGAATGCTGACAATTATTAAAGATCTAGAAAATATGACCCATGAGTGACGATTAAAAGAACTGGGTTTCTTTAGGTTGGAAAAGAGGGCTGCAAGGGGACGTGATAGCTAAGGTGAACATCCATCCCATATTAGGTGGGCCAGTCCCGTATTTGGGATACCAAAAAGGCATCCCTATTTATTTTTTCAACAGGGATGAATTGTCCCATAGTTAGGCCCTCCGGAGCTGGTGGGGGGAGGGTCAGGAAGCGCCTGCGGCTGCCGCTTCCCTGGGGCTCTGGGCCGGCAACGCCCACAGCTGCCACTTTCCCAGGGTTCTGGGCTGGGAGGGCCCACAGCTTCCACTCTCCCAGGGCTCTGAAACAGCAGCGCCAATGGCCACCACTTCCCAGGGGCTCTGGGCCGGCAGTGCCCGAGGCCGCCACTTTTCCACAGCTCTGGGCCAGGAGGGCCCATGGCCTCCACTTCCCTGGAGCTCTGGAACAGCAGTGCCCATGGCCTCCACTTCCCTGGAGCTCTGGGCCGGGAGCTTCCCTGCAATTGGCCGGGGGGCACCAACTCCCCAAGGACTTGGTGCAGCCATGAGGAGCTGCCCCTCCCCCCACCATATCTCCCTGTCCTGTATTTGGGACAGGGAGATATGGTCACCCTAATGATAGCCGCTTTCAAGTACCTAAAAGGATGTTACAAGGAGGAGGGAGAAAATTTATTCTCCTTAGCCTCTGATAATAGGACAAGAAGCAATGGGCTCAAATTGTAGCAAGGGAGATTTAGGTTGAACGACAGAAAATATGTCCTAACTGTCAGGTTTGCTAAGTACTGGACTAAATTACCTAAGGTGGGTTGTGGAATCTCGATCATTGGAGATATTTAAGAACAGGTTATATAAATATTTAACAGGGATAATCTAGATGGTGGTTGGTCCTGACGTGAGGGCAGGGGAGTGGACTTGATGACCTCTTAAGGTCCCTTCCAGTTCTGGTATTCTATGGTTCTATGATAAGCTCTCTAAGGTAGTGACATTCACATATGTCTCTGTACAACACCTAGCATAATGGGACCCTGATCTCAGTTTTTGCCCTAACTGCTCTTGAAATATAATTATAGATTAGTTAATAATTACAATAAGGTGGGTACCATGGGGGAAAAGAACAGGAAAATAGCAAAGGCCACATTGTGAACCTGTTGGCTATACTAGAGAATTTATAGTGGTACAGCTGTGCCATTGCAGCTCTATTTTGGTAAGATCTCATTTGTAGCATCTCTGTGCCAAGGGAAGAACGCTCTCCTGTTGACACAATTAATCCTCCCCCAAGAGCAGCAGTAGCTATACTGGGAGGAGAAGCGGCAGCAAAGCTGTGTGGTGTGCACACAAGCACTTATGCCAGTGTAACTTGTCACCCTAAGGGTGGAATATTCACACCCTTGAGCAACATAAGTTTTGTCGACATAAATGGTAATGTGGCCATAGCCTTACTCTCATTAGTGAGCAGTTACTCACATGAGTTGCTCCAACCAGAATAGCTCATAGGCACTGCAGTAATACAAATAATAATGTTGCCCTTAGTCAATTAAACAAACTAAGGCTTGTAGCAGTTTGAATGAGCAAATGTACAGCTAACTAGTTTGAAACGCTCTCAGATTGTTTCCCCGCCTATCAAAGTGCACAAAAGAGAGGAAAGTAAATGGTGTGGAGATAAAACACAGCCTTGCACTTATGTTAACTGAATATGTACAGGAGAAAGTGATCCAAGTGGGAAGCCACGAAAAGCAATGTTAATGAATTGGGTGAGGAAGAGAGGATTTCAAAGAGCTTCTGACAAACAGAAAAACAGACAACTCTGCTTTTCCATTTAACTTCTGTTATTAATTTTCCAGAAATGGAAACTTGTGTTGTGCATAGAGGAAAAACAAATTTCCACAAATATTTCTACACATATTTAATGCATTTGCTTTGACTTTGGTGCTCCCCCATTTGTGTTCCCTTTTTAGAGAGTGATTTAGCAAGCAGGAATATTCCAAGGAACAGCAAATTTAATAGAATATCTGTGGAAAGCAAAAGTTTGTACTGCGAGTGCCTGCGATTAGATGCCATATGCTAAGAATAATGTTCGTTCTCCTGATGATTCAGCAAGAGGCTTGAGCACACGTTTAAGCACAGAAATTGTTCCACTGGTTTGAGACTATTTGTGATTAAAGCTAGTCAGTGATGTGGAGGCCTTGTCTCCAATGTGGCAGCAATCGATCATTAGCCGTCAACTTATCACATCTATTGTGCATGGGATAAATTGATCTCCAAGTTCTCTCCCATCGACACTGGTACTCCACCAAAATGAGAGAGTAACCAGCTTCGACGGAAAAGCAGCCCGTCGACATTAATCTTGTTAGGCCTTTTCATAAGGGGCAAGACTCTCAAACAAGAGACACCTAAATTTAGACTCCAAAATTTATACATAGACACCTAAACAGGCCGTGACATAACAATGTGCTTTTCAGCACATGCTTAGTTTTAAGCAGTTGAGTGAACCCAATGATGTACGCATGTGTTGTGCTGGATTGAGGATTTTCAGAAGTATTGAATACTCAGCAGCTCCAACAGATCCAAATATAGACCTCTGTGTTCTGGAAATTGTGATAGTGGTTTCATTATTGGAAATGCCAAGAGTTCAAAACCGTACATCGGGTCCCCCAAAATTATGAGAGTCACTCTAATTTCATAATTTTTAAACAGTAACTGTGCAGAGGGGTGTTTGTCTTCCCTATTGCTTTCCTGGGATTCAGTTTTCCAAGATACAGCTGTACCCAGAATGACTCGGAATTTAGTTAAAAAACAAAAATAAAAAGGTCAGATGCTCATATAGTTATATTCTAGGAGCTGGAGCTTTAAGAAAAGCAGCAATTATCACAATATGTGACAACACTGAGGTTTCTAACCTGGTTAGGCAGATCAAGGGCTTTGGATTCACATCGAGATTTTTCCATGGTTATCTCACTGGACCCAAACTCTGAACTTTTCAAGGTGTGAGCATGACAAATTTTTCCACTCTTTGCCAGTTCAAGTTTACCAGCAATTACTAGAGTAACCAGGTGTCTCATCTTTAAAGGGACAGTCCCCTATTTAAGCCCTCTTGCAGGTGACCCAATTTTTTTTTAAAAAACAAATGGACAAATTCTCCCATATGTTTGGTCTCTCCCCACCAGTTGTACTGGTTGGTCCGACTACTGCCCATATTCATGCTGAGCAGCTGCCCATCCACAAGCAATAAGTTGTGCAGGGGTGGAGAGGTTCCAGTGGCTGACAATGGGAGGGTGTTCAAGGCTGGTTGTCACGCAAAGCAGCTAGATGGAAGGGAGACCTGTGGCCTTGCATTCCCCCTCCCCCAGCTCCCCAGACATGTTGCTTAGAGAAGATGCAGTGCCAGGTACCAGAAGAGGCAAGTCTGCCATGGGGCCCAAAAGGCATGGGGGTGGAGAGCACTGGGTCAGGTAGGTTGAGTCAAGTCAGTCATCCCCATCCGTGTGAGGGCGCACAGGAGTGTACGCAAGTCAGCTCTCCCCTTGCAAACCTTGAAGATAAGAAGGGAAATAAAAAGATTCCAGCTGCACAGTATTTCCTTTTAACTGGGGCTCAGTCAACTTGACGTTAATTTGACTGTTTTCTCCTGAATAGTTCTTAGTAACTGTCATTGAACTCATTTGAATACAAACACTTTTACCAAGTGTCCTGTATTCCCACAAAGGGTGACTATAGTCCCCTACCAATTACACTAGGAAAAATTTGTATGTATTTCCTATCAGTTACACTTGTAAAAATGCAAAACTAAACTAAAAAAAAAAAAAAGGAAGCCACGATAAACAACTTACAATCTAGGACCTCTTGGGCTGCAAGGAAGAACAACTTCTGTAAAGCCAATCAGAAATGAAAGACTTAAACAGAGGTGCAACTATCTGTGCCAATCAACTTCAATGTTTTCCCAAGAGGCCTGGTTTGTGGAGAAGGGTGACAAAGCTCATAGTGATAGCTGAGGAAAAAAGTGAAAGCAATAGGTCCGGGTCAAGCACTGAGCCAGTTATAAAGGAGGATTGCTATTACAATAACAGTGTATTTGCAACATTATACTGCAGTTAAGGTTGTGTCACAGCTCCCATTAGGATTTCCCTATTCTTTCTATTCCCAAAGATTTATAACACAAAAATCTGCTATCAGTTTATATTTGATCTTAGTGTGGGGTTGTGGGTTGTTTCCTTTGCTGTCAAAACCGTAAGTAATTTTTAGGCCTTCATTTTTAAAATCAGAAAAGAGAATTAAAAAAAAAAAGCAGAAGCAACAGATGTTAATGCTCAGGTTCCTCAAACACTTTGATTTGTCTTTTCTACAATGCAATTTTTCAAGCAATTAATTTTTAACAGAGGGGCCCTTCCTAAATAGACTGCAAGTAATGGTGTATTTTAAAATATAATGCAGGCACCAATAGTAAAACAATTTGGATCAGAATAACTGATTTTCTAAAGCTGTCGCTGGTTCAGCTGCCTGCTGCTTGTTTGAGTAGTCCTCTTTGCTGAATGTTTCCCCAGTGACAATACATGAAGATGCAGGAAAGAGCAGCAGAAATAAATATCTGCAGAATCAGGATTTTCTATCAGACCCCTGGCTGTTATTCATACTTTTGTATGATACTAAGGTGTGACTCTCAGATAGGCTGTCCTCTGAAGGCAGGGATTCCTAGAGTGACATGAGTATACCTTTCTCTAAACTGGGAATATCCCTGGCATGCTTGCAGATATCATTACACAGCTCATTTTTTTCCTCTCTACCCATAAGTATTCTTTTGTGGCTTTCAGCTACATCATTTAAACTAGCAATTTTGGGTTGCTCAGTGTTTGGCTTGCCCAACTTCCTTAAAATAAGCAGCATTCCTGTCCCTGGAAAATTAAGCTTCTTTAAAGGTGGCTCAAATTAGGCATCCAAAATCACTAGTTGCTTTTGAAAAGGTAGGACTTAATTCCTACCCACTCATCAGCCTCTGTGATTTCATTCTCTCCACAAGGGCAATTATTTGTTTAGGCCAATTTCCTCTGTGGTGTACTTTCATTGAAATCAATGGAGTTACACCAGAGAAGCTTAAAGACTTCACAGATGCTTCTAGGTTCAAAACATTTTTATTTCTCCTGTGCTTTTTTATCATCCTCAGCTTTTATTTTCATGTTTTAAAGCTTAGGAACATTTTATTTCATTTTATTTGCAAACTGATTCAAATTAGCTCATCTGTAAAAATGTGAATCACAAAACTCACATGCTTACCTCACATGTTGTGGAACTTAATTAGTGAATGTTTGTACAGTACACTAATGATGAGAAAAGCTACACAAGTATAATTACTGAGTCATATTTCTGTTACACTCATTATTTGGTATGCTTTTTAGTCATATTGCACTGTGACTTACTGGGCTTTCATAGCATCCACCAAATCAGGATGGAAAAGAGAAGGCTTTTGAGTAATTCTCTAGGTCCAGTCCCAGTGAGCTGGTTTCCCCTTTGGCTCAGTTCTGTTCAATTCTTACTCACTTTCTTGAAAAACTGAATAGCCACATGTACAAAAAAACTTCCAGGTGCATCACTCCCCTGTGGGCAATGCACTTAGAACATGCCTGCAACAGGCAGTATGTACACATGGGGAAAACTAAGCACATGCATGTATTTGTAGTTTTAAGGCCAGGCTGAATGGTGACAAGTCTGTTCAGTTCCTTCTTCAAGGAGTCAGGGACGTTCCGAAGCAAAACTTCAGAGCAGGTACAGTTTAGGAATGTCTTTAAGTCATTTACCATTTTTACTACACGTTCCTTTGTTCCTATTTATTCAATCTATAATTTATTGAAGATGTCATTTATTGAAGGGTCTTTACTGTGCCTAGCTGGAACTTCTTCTCAAGTACTTCTCAGTAGGCACTGCATAACTCCTCTTTGATTACCATGTGGTTAGTTTGTTCAACTGATGGCCTTTCTTCTCTAAGATACTCATTGTGTCTTCCGCCTCCTATGCAGTTCTTGCAAATTTAAATGAGCCATTTTATTTCTTCCTACAAGTAAAGATCGACAAACCCAGCCCCACCCTTCTGCTTTCACTTTTAGTGTGCCTAATAAAAGACATGCAGGTTTGTTTTTCTTCTTTTTCCTGTGGGTCATGGCTAATGTAGAATTTTATGTTGTCTCTGACATAGTTTGTTGAGCTTCCCACAGGACTAAATGCTTCTAAAGACTGAAAGACAGTAGCCTAAATGTCAGGAAAATGACTCTGCTGTGTCAGACCTAATTAGACACTCGAACTGTGGGACAAATATCTTCACCATAAAACTTAAACCTCTCTTTTGTTCGGCACATGTACACAGAGACTAGCAAAGGGAGGGCACCATAAATAGTACATAAACCTATGTGATACTGCTTAACCTGGCCAGAGAGGCAAACTAGAGCCAATTGCTTTCACTGTGTTAGGTCAGCAACACACTTTTATGATCTAAAATATATATGCTGTATTTCCACAGCTTTATCTGATTGATTTTTAAGGAGACAGAAAAGTCTCTGCTCACTGGCTGCTGGTTCAGGTTTCAATAGGGCTGAATTAAGCACAAGTGAAGAAAAGTCAAATGAGACTAGTCACTTGCCGTGCACTCACCCGGGGCCGCAAAGGAGGACACAGACAATGGACTCCTCGGTCAGCAGCATCTGGGCTTGTCTCACCTGGGCCCCCTGCCCCAGTATCAGTTACATAATGGCAAAGTGCTGCAGTAACTTGGGCAGGAAGAGAAGCAATAATGCTCCCACTAGTGCAGAGCATGGGAAGAAGTACTAGTGGATCGAGCCCTCTGTACAAAATGCCCATATGGGGTTTTGTTCCCAGTGGAGCCATACTGTGCAAGACTTCACCAGCCATTGCCTCCAAGTCTTCATCCAGAGAGCTGCCATGCAGACAACTGATTCACAACTGACAAGAGGGTACAGATAGTTCCTGGAGAAGACTCTCCACTGCTTGAGTCCCTGTGTGGAGTGAAGACATAAATTTTCCTCTTCGGCTTCATTCAGCCAAGATTTTTCCCTCCATCCCACATCTTGAACCACAACCTCCATCCCCTGCTGTCCTGACTTTACTCTCATTAGGGTGTCTGCACAGCCCCTGAATATCACAGAAACAGGTGACTGAGAAATACTGGACATAGATGGATATCTATGCATATTGCAAACATGTGAACAGCTAGGGCAGCTTTTAATTTGACTTATAATGGGAACTTGAATCCAGGAGATGACAGGTGAGGGTACTTGCCCACCTGTATCAGTTACATTCGGATTACTAGCAACAGAGAGTTAGAGCCAGACTGGGGAGCTGTTATAGTGGTGAGCATTTATTCACGTAAGTAATACCACAGAAACCTTTGGTGAGTAAATGCTCACTGCTCTGAGTAAGGTCATTTCAGTCTGGCCCCTACTGAATGTCTTCCACCGTAATATAAGTGTTCCTCTATTGCTCACATATCTAGTTCTTTGGGGTGTTGTATGGGCTAGAACAGTGAGTCAGGTTGCTCTATTCTGTATGTGGGTCTAAGGTAGAGACTGGTGTTTGGATTAGAAAAGTAATAAGCCTCGTTTTAAACTTCCCTCTCTCTCTACCCCAACCCTGAGAGAGCAGCTCCCTCTGTGGGTTTTCTGTCTTTGTTTGTTCACTAAACAGCATATCTAGGGAAGAGAGCAGAGGAAAAAAACCTGTTGCTGCTAAGAAGTGTTCTGTATTACTTCTGCAGTGCATGCCAACCGACAGATGAATTTTGAACATAAAACAGAAAGGGGTTTTTGCCCCACACAGCTTACAAGCCAGCAATAAAATCCATTCAATGTTTACACACATATATCGCTCTGGTTCTACTGACTAGTCTCCCTGCTGTTAATTACGCATGAGTGTGGGAGTGAACTATCCATATGAGTAAGTCTTGTAATTTTGTGTTCCACATTCTTAAAAAAGCGGCACTCAGGCATTGTAATGTTGGACGCAATATAAAAACGTAATTAGAAAGAAGGAGAAATAGTAGACTGTTGTGACGGGTGTGGGAAGTTCCATGAGGGGCACAAGCTACCTGCCCTGCACCTCTCTGCCCTCCAGCCACACCCTCCTCTTCCTCCGGAAGCACCATGCCACTTCCAGTAAGTGCAGGGGAAGTCCAACCCCCTCCCTTGGAGCCTTCCCTAGGGCCACACTGTTCCAGGAGAGGGGCAGGACGGAGGCTGGAGGATGCATGTAACCTCCTATGTGCCCTCTTCCTCCCCCACATGTTTTGCCCCTGCTAGTAGAATTCTATTACAGTAACAGCCACAGGACTCAATCAGGAAGACAGCCTTTGTGCAAGGTGTTCCACAAACACATAGTCCCTATCCCAAAGGATTTGAGAATTTACAATCTACATGATAATTTATTAATTATAAATAAAACACACTGTCTTCCTACTGCATATGTCAACTGCAATTTAATAAGTGCCTTTCAAAATGCACAACAGATGAAATAAGAGTGTCATACAAAAATTCTTGCCCAGTCAAAAGCCCCTTGTGACTTCCACCCAAAAATCAGAGTGACTCTCAGACCTTATAAACCAAATAATTCTGGCTGTTTGGAAATAAGAGATGTCTCTAATCCCCTAGAGTCAGCACTGAATCCATCATCCAGGTTCCATCTTTGAGATCAGATGAAAATGAAAAGTCCTGACCCTGTGTGGTCATTAAAGAGTGTATGAAATATTAAAGACACCTTTGCACATTTCACAAGAGAAAAGTTTTTAATCCTAGGCTACAGCTGTCAGAAGACATTTTCCGACAAAGAGGTCTGTTGACAGAGTACAGACATAGACAAACGTGGATCAAAAGAGCGATCCGCTCTGTCGACCGAGGGCCGGACTGCCCAGCCAGTCTTGCGACAAAACAGACAACCAGAAGCACAGCAGACAGGGCTGCCCAGTGTCCTGGGCTGGGTCTACACAGAACCATTCTCCTGGCAGCTCCATGCTAATGAGCAGCCATTTGCAACTGTGAGGCTGCTCAGTAGCATGGAACTTCCAGGAGAGCGGCTCTGTGTAGACCCAGCCGTGGAAGCCCTGTCCGTCGACAGAAGGGTCCCCAGAGTGTCCATGCAGCTTTTTTGTTGGCAGACTCTGTTGACAAAGGTGCTTTTCCTCATCTGGGAGAGGCAGAAGTTTGTCGGCGGAAGTGCTGAGTTTTAGCCACAGGCTGTTGACAGAAAGCATTTTGTGTGTGGACGTGCAGTGAGTTTTGTCAGTAAAACTCTGGTTTTCCCAAAAAAACTTGCTAGTGTAGCCATAGCCCTAGTGTCCTGGCTCAGTTTCATTCAGTATAATTACATGCGACCCACCTACAAACTCGGCAGTTTTAACTGCCTAAGTAAGTTCTGAAGGATCAATTTATGACCTTTTAAAAGGAATTATGCCCATGACACTTCTCACGGTAAGGTAGAGCCCAAAAATCAGCAATACGTGGAGACAGTGATACTTTTTCAACCCAGAGATCCTACATAGGCTCCAAACACCTGTTCCTACTGACTTTGGAAGGAGAGGAGGCATATGAAAGCCAATAGGATTTAGGGGATATTTTATCCTAAATAAAGTTAAAGCTCAGTGTCCCTTTTAGCCTGTTGTCATCCCAAATGCCAGACAGCCAAATCCTACCAAGACATCAGCATATTATGAGGACAGCCAGTGCTCCCACCCAGCTCTCTTCACGGCAAATTAAAGGTCTAGCATGTTCTACTGATACTGAGACAAAGAGACACGTTGGTGGGAAGGATCCTCATTCTAAAGGAAACCACCAACAATGGTATCCCAATATTAAAACAGCAAACTCATTACTTTCTGCAACAGGTGGGAGGAGAAATCAGTTTTAACAGCATTCAAAAACTTCAGCAGCATAAGAACAGGGTCATAATATGAGTAAGCAGCAGCCTCGTGAGCTTAGAGTGTGCTTCTGAAAGGAAGGGATTTTAATACTGTTCATTTCCAGCATGAGTCTGAGCAGTTCCAGATGAGCTCCTGGTATTACAGAACTAAATGTTTTCAAAAATATATTTAATGAACTGAAAATGTTAATTTGAAAGTCTGTGCTGTGGAAAGAGTGAGACTCGCAGAGGGAAGGAAATGACACACAGTTTGTTGACTGGCAGGAGGCTACTTTCAATCGTGCTTTAAAAAGGCAGAGGAGAGAGAAAGGTCTGTAGCCTGTGTCAGAAATCCACAATCGCACCTTGTCATGGGTGGTAGGTACTGAACAGCCAGATGTGGCCCCACCCATGCTCCACCCCCAGCTCTCTTCCTGCAGATGGCCACTGCAGCAGGCTCCCCTGTGCCCTCATGGCCCCAGCATGCTGCCTGCCCTCCTGCCGCTCTGTGGCTAGGGAGGACTGGGTCCTGGCCTCCCATTGTTCAAGCACTGAGAAAGCTGGTGTGGGCTGCTGAGCCTTTCGGTACTCTGGAACTGCCCTGCTCAGCCTCCTGGAGGTCCAGGGAGTGAGGGCCATACAGCCTGGCCACCCGATGCTCCCAGGCCAACGAGGCTGAGTCCCTGCTGTGCTCTGGGGTAGGGAGGGAGTTAGGCGTGCTACCTCATGGCCAGGGTTCAACAGCCACAGGCGGGGAACTGAGCTCCAGCGGGCATGGAAGGAGTGAAGGGGGCAGAACTTGGGGGACAGCATCCCCACACCTGCAGCTCACTCACTGCCCATGCACCTTCTGTCCAAGGAGAGCTTTGTCATAAATTATAAAGGATGATCCCATCTTCCCCAGTTCCTGGAACATGATCACCACAAAATAAAATGTAAGTCAACAAGCCTACCTGGATCCTTTTGACCATGGCAAGGCATGCTGGGAAGTACACCTATAAAAACCCTTCAAAAGGTTCCCCATATCATCATCATCACCACCACCACAACCACTACAACAATCAGATTCTTATCAAGGTGCTATTTCACATTAGGGTTAGCAACACCCACCACACACACAGAAAACTGGAGAGTAACAGGCTGTATTAAATATGCTGATTATAAGTCATCTGACAAAGATAATTATAGGAATTGCTCTCTGTACCTAAACTGTTATTTATGTCTGCCGCTGTGACCCTACACAGGGAACTCACCACCCTGACACCCACCAAAAATGGCTTTTCTAACTGAAAGAAAATCCAAGCCAAGTTCCACTAGCATGCTCGGCTGGGTGCCAGGAAATGCGTACATTTTCGTGAGCTTGGGCTATTTTGCCAGAAGCCTATAATGTGCCTGGACATGAACGGTTCCCTTTTGTAAGCCCAGGCCTGACCAACCAGGAAGTTCTAAACAGAGACAGAAAGACTTATGCACTGGTAACACAATGACTTTGCTGTAGTACCTTTCCTGTCTGTATTAGGCATCATATTTGGGGGGGCAGGGAGGGGATTATTAGGTCCTTTTAATCCTTCAAATAAACATTTTTTGTTCATTCACTTACTGATAACGTCACCCGTACTATCTCAGGTTCACAATGAATATTATTAACTCCACTTGTTTCTGCAAATAACAGCTTCAACCCCTTGTATTCCTGTGGGAGGGGGAAAAAGATACATTCATGTGATTTTTGTTTCCAAAGAGAAAAAAAAAACAGTTAAAGTTTCAAGCGGCAACAAGCCCTTAACTGATTTCCCAGTGCTTCTGAGAGGCATAGTTCTTCAAAGAATCAACTTCAGCCCAATAAGCAAGGCTTCTTCCTTTTAACTTCACCTTGGAGTTTGTTTTTGAATAAATACTAAACATTTCACAAAACTCACAATAAGACAGCCTTCGGACGTTTTACTGCTTAATAATATATTTTCCGTTTGTCTCACAATTCCCTGGTTTTCATTTATTTCCTTTTAAAGGTAGCCAAAACTTGAATGCAGAGGTCACAGTTGTTTTCCTACAGTATTTCCTTTTTAACTGGGTGGTAGAACTGGACATAGAAGCATAGCCAAAAATAAGTGTTTGTTTATAAACAAATGAAAAATACAACTTCATTCATACCCTCTATCCTATACCATTCCATACCATCTAGCTCTAGAATTCAGATCTTGACAATATTCTTCAGTAAGAATTAAGAGAGAAATGTTCACTGTGATGTTAAGCAGACAGCGACTTTGTTTACTGAAAAGAAGCATTGCAGAATGAGGCCCTGATTCAGAACTGCACATAAATATGAGCTTAACAATAACTGGACTTAAGTGAGAGAGAGAGAGAGAGAGAGGGATCAGCATGGAACAATGGGTCTGAGGGAACAATGCAGTAATAAGGTCTGATGTTCCACAGATTCCGCAGAATACAAAGATTATTATAATGATCACGTTATAAAACATGAGAAGATAAGCAGATAACAAGACAGGTATGTGAACTTCCACACTGAATATGGGAAGGGGAAAAGAAATGGGAAGAGAGCAGAGAGAAGAGAAGTGACCACGTGCATGGCTGGAGAAACATATACTGTATTTGAGCTACAAAACTCCACCTTGCACTACAGCAAATGGACCAGGTTACAGCTGGCTCACTCTGACAGCATGAACATAGTGCGGTAGGTGTAATTTGTTCTACTTTTCTTAAAGCTATAGCCACCTTTCACTCCAAGGGTGTGTCTACACGGGCACAAATCTTCGAAATAGCCATGCTAATGGCCATTTCGAAGATTACTAATGAGGCGCTGAATTGAATATTCAGCGCCTCATTAACATTAGGATGCTTCCAGCCACGGCGCTTCGAAAGTGCGTGGCTCCACGCGGCTACACGGGGGTCCTTTTCAAAAGGTGGGATTAGGGATTTCGAAAGGTGTGGGGATTTCAAAAAGGACCCCCATGTAGCCACACAGAGCCGCACGCTTTCGAAGTGCCACGGCCGGAAGTGTCCTAATGCTAATGAGGCGCTGAATATTCAATTTAGTGCCTTATTCGTAATCTTTGAGATATGGCTATTTCGAAGATATGTGCCCATGTAGACACAGCCCAAATATGTGTGCCTCTGGAAGTTTAGCAGTGAAAACACTAACAAAATGATTTATTTGGTGATGAGCTTTCATGGGACAAACCCACTTCTTCAGATAAATTTCATTTCCAATACAGACTGACATTTATAAGTACCAGAGGACCAAAAAAAAAAAATTGCAATGAAAACTGACAAATCAAACAGTATTGAAGCAAGAGAATTAGACCTGGGGGGGATGTTAATTCTCCTGTCTAAGATAATTATGAGCATCAAAGGAAGGGAAGCAGTCCTAGTAATGTGTGAGGTAGTTGATGTCTGTGTTCATACCACGTGTCAATGTATTGAATCAGAATATGTACTCTAACTCAGAAATCTCTCGCTCTAATCTGTTGTTAAATTCCTGTGTTCCAGGACAGAGATTCTCAGGTCTTTAACAGAATGGCCCACTCCATTGAAGTGTTCACTGACAGGCTTATGTGTATTGAGTTTCTTGATGTCTGCTCTGTGTCCATTTATTCTTTGGTGAAGGTTTTGCCCAGTCTGTCCAATGTACATAGTGTCAGGGCATTGTTGGCACATAACAGCATATATCATATTGCTGGAAGTGCATCAGAATGTGCCTTTGATCTTGTAATTAACATAGTTTGGTCCAGTGATGGTATCCCCAGAATAAATATGTAGACAAGGCAGGGTTTGTTGCTAGGAAAAGTTCCAGGATTCATGTTACTGTGGTGGAGCCTGTGATTACTGGTGAGAATCTTTCTCAGGTTAGGAGGTTGTCTATTGCAAAGAACAGGCCTGTCACCTAGAGCCTTCTGGAGTGTAGCATCCTGATCCAGAACAGGTTGTAGATTTTTAATGATGCATTGCAGGGGTTTGAGTTGGGGGCTATAGGTGATGACAAGTTGTGTTCTGATGTTGACTTTCTTGGGCCTATCTTGAAATCGCTGGTTTCTAGGTATTCATCTGGCCCTGTCAATTTGTTTTTTTCACTTCTCCCAGTGGGTAATTCAGCTTTCTAAATGCTTGGTATAAATGTCAGATTTTTATTGGAAATGAAATTGATCTGAAGAAATGGGTCTGTCCCACAAAAGCTCACCACCGAATAAATCATTTTGTTAGTCTTTAAAGTGCTACATTTCTTCTGCTTTGTATGGTTGGAGTACAGAGTAACACGGCTACCTCTCTGTTACTAATGAAAGCACTGTCATTCCTGGTCCTGTTGTCCTTATCCTGGCAAATATTAACAGCCAAATGAAGATTCCAGGGAATGACCAAATCACACCTTTAAAATTTGTTAATGTGTACAACAAAAAATTTGATTTTGTATCTAACCCCGCCCCCTCCAAAAAAGCCTCTCTCTCTCTCTCTCTCTCTCTCCCCCTCCCTCCCTCTCCTTCTCCCTCTCCTGGTGGGAAAATGGTAGCATATCAAGTGACCGTATGAACTGTAGATGCTTCAGACATTTAACTAGAGCTACATAGAGAACAGATGTTCTGTTTTATGTAGAATTCTGATATTTTGAAATTTGGAATTGTTCTGAATCAGAACAAAACCCCAAAATTTCACATTTTTTCATGAAGGGAAGAGTGGAGGAAAAATCATTGTGGGTGTCAAAACTTTGTTTTGATCATTTTCACTTCTATATTTTGTGTTCTATTACAACAGATAATAGCATACACAATAAAAAGTCTACATTAAAATCATTTCAAAATAAAAAATGGAAACATTTCATTCTAAAAATATTAAGAACAGAAACAGGAATGTTTTGAGACTATATTTCCAAGTTCTCTTCCAAACGAAATCAAAAGCATTTTGATTCATATGGACCTGAATATTCTGATAAAAAATGGTTGCACTGAAATGTCTCCAACCAACTTTACCAAGTGGCAAGTATCAGAGAGGTAGCCGAGTTAGTCTGTATCTTCAAATCAACAAGAAGTCCTGTGGCACCTTATAGACTAACAGATATTTTGGAGCATAAGCTTTCGTGGGCAAAGAAGCAGGTCTTTGCCCACAAAAGCTTATGCTCCAAAATATCTATTATCCTATAAGGTGCCATAGGACTTCTTGTTGTTTTACCAAGTGGATTACTAGTAAATATTTACTTCTGTGGCTGGTATTAAAGGAGCCCTTGCAGATGACTTTATCTGGGATATTCCTGTTGCCTCTTCTATGACTAGACATGTTGGGGTTGCGTGGACACCTTCATGTTGACAATGAAGTCACAGCTCCCTCCCAGAGTAGTGCAGCAATTGGTTCTCCCTTTTTCCTGTTCCATTTCTCAGTGGGCTTGAAGTGGGCCAGCTCCACATGGTATCTTCTATTCCCCTCCAGGAATTGCTGAGCTGCCTTCCCCTGAGGACTATCTCTTCCAAGATTCCCCACCCAGCTTCTTTACCAACTAGATGAGATCCTGACCTGACCCAGATGAGAAGAGCAGAACTAAGCAAAAGACTTATTCCATCACTCACATTTAAGTTACAGTGAGCTAATATCCTACTCCAATGATTTGATGTACATGCAGAGATCATTACTGGGACAGAGCTAAGGGTTTAAGTGTGTCCAGGAGAGTTCAAAGGGACTAAAATAAGAAAGGTGCACAATTAATTACCAGCAACAGCATTTTCTATTAAAGACTGTTTTGAAATCCTAAATATTCAAGTGCCTTAGTGACAGGTTGCCCCTCCACCCCACCAAAGAAAGTTATGATGTACAACCAGCACTTACTAAAGGGATCCAAAGGTCTCGCTGACATTGTCAGTATTACAGCAGACCGTCAACAATTTACACATGGATGAACTGTTCTGGAACAATTACTCCAATGTATTAGGTATAAGCCAGGCTTTCTTTGGCATCAGATGTGCCTGCATCTCTTTCCACCTAGTTTTCCTTAAATAAACATATTTAGTTTGGCTCATGACATTAAAAATCCCAGTCTGTATTAACATTTTATTTCCCATACATGCCACTTACAGCATTCAGTTTAGCAGCTGGAGTGTAAGACCTTGCTCAACATCCATCTTTTCCAACTCCTCCAAGACACCACTGGCAGAGAGCTGTGTTTATTACACTTACCCAAATATAGTTTCATTTACTGGAGTTGGAGAGGACGGAGATTAACCCAGTTCATCCTGGCCAAAGGTATGCAGGGCAACAGAAGCTGAAGCATAAAGACAGCAGCTTTCCAGCTATTGGAAGTGGCTTTACAAAGAACATCATCATGAATAAGCTGTAAGCAGACTATTCCATGTCTCCTGTCCATTTCCCGTAAATATAAGCTATTTCCATGCCTGGCTTACTGGTGCCAGCATCTGTGGGTTTTTGACAGACTACAATCCAAGTGTACATTGATTAAGACCTTAGTTTAAAAGTGAATTAAACTGTTTATAAAAACAGGAAGTCTTGTACCATGCCTTTCAGACTAACAGATATTTTGGAGCATAAGCTTTTATGGGCTAAGACCCACTTCATCATATATCAGTCTATAAGGTGCCACAGGACTTCTTGTCGCTTTTGGAGATACAGACTAACATGGCTACCACTCTGAAACTGTTTATGAAATATTCATTCAAATGCAACAGCAAAGCTCCCAACAGTCACTCGAAGGCTGGTGTACAATGTTGTCAATCTCATTACAGAACAGGCTGAACTAGCAGATCACAAAAAGAAACCCATGTCTGTTCGTGGAGGATGTAGTCTGGCCCAGAAGCCCATGGAGGAGAATGACGGGCCTGCACCCTCAGACTACTACTCCCATAAGAAGCCACAGTGGAATTTCCCAGCCAAAATGTTTATTTTTAGATTAGAACTTTGGGACCAGTATTTTTTGAGCTTTAGCTGAAATGAGGAGTACAGGAGTCAACTGTCAAGCTCTGATAGTTCAATCTTGCACATCCCTACTAAGTGTGCGAAATCCAACCCCGGAAGATGGACCTTGACCAGGTCCATCTCCCATTAAGTACAGATATACCTTACGAGAAGGTCCAAGAGAGAAAAAAGGGAATGCAACCTACCTGTCAAGTGTAGACTGGAAGTGCTCTTGAGGATTACTGCTACCTGGGAATGAGAAGCAGCTGGGGATCCAATAAAAGCAGCTGTTCGACACACCCCACTAACTAGAGATATCTATACCATTTTGATTGGTTGCTTCCCTCTGCCAACAAGCTTTATTCTAGTATGAGCTGCGAATACAACTCATCAATGTCCCCATCTTGGTTAGAAACTGGGTAAATTGATCAACCAAACCTTCATGGGAAGTGCCATAAAAAAACAAAGCGTGGTTTCATTAGCATACTGAAAATACTGCCGTCCATACTTACTTGCTAACCCTATTAATGGTTAGCATGTACACCCCATACTCTGTCTCCAGAGGAGTTTTCATCAATGTCAACAGTGCGAGCTCTATACTCTGTTTAGATCTCTGTGAACAGGTGTCCCCATCAGAAAGATGTCATTTCAATTGAAACTAAAAGGCACAGCTGCAAGAGCATGAGCAGAGAGACCAGGGACTGGGTGGATGGTGGCTTTGGTCCTCAGCAGGACATCCCTCCAAATGTAGGTTGAGACAGTTTGATAGTGAGAGGACAGCTGCGCTGGTGCTGTCCTTGCTATATCTGTTCTAATAATGCAATGAACAGACTCAAAACACTGAAGCAGACAGAGGCAGAACACTGTACTTGTATAACTTGATTAACATAGGAGCCCAGATTCAGCAAGGTATTTAAGCATGAACCTAACTTTAAGCATACAAATATTATCACCAGTTTCAATCTGGGTCCATACAAGAGTGTCTTCTTGAATTTGAGACATAGTTCAGTAGGGTTACATATAAAGTACTCCACAGCAGTACAGAAAATGTTGGCAAAAGGTAGTACGTAACTGGATCATGTGAACAGGATGGTGAAACTAAACATTCCTTTGCGTTCTAACACCAGTCTGCCCCAAAGATAAACACAACATAAGGATTGTAAGCCAGCACTTCTAGTCAAATATGGAATTACTCTACAATAGCAATCCAGCATATCCTCCTCCAAGTTTGATTAGATAAAAGGATATCAAAAGTACAATCCATTTGGGAAAAGGTTGCTAGTCAGGTTACAAATGGAAACTCAATTCACTTAACAGCAGAAGTGTCATACTGATGCCCTCCAAATATGGTCATCAAAAATTCTCATGGTAAAACATATTAATGATGGTGGTTAAATAGCCCAAATTTCTAGCTCACCTTGGTAATAAGCCGGCCTGCATAAAATACTCAGATTTCGTCAATATCAACAATTCTTCATGTGACACATATAAATCCCTACATGGTTCTACACAGCCCCCTGTACTCTGTAGCTACTATCTGTAAACCATCTGTACTCCATTATCAGAATAGAGGAGATAGCTTCTTTTTTCCATTGACTGTATCATTTAAAATTCCTCAAAATAATTATAAAATCCCCCTTGTCTTTTCCTCTACTAGCACTTTCCTGGACTCTTACCTTCTCCCAAGGAAAGAATCTGGAGCCATCCTTGATTTCAAGCTCTCTTTCTCTCCTCTCCCCCTTGCACATAAATCTGCTTGTCAACAGTTCCAGAATATTGACAAAACTTATCCTTACCTTGACCCTGCCTTGGCTGAACTCTCTGTCCAGAAAATAATTACTTAGTACTCCATCCTCCTTCTTTTCTCCCACAAATGCCTTTTTATTTGTTACATCCAGTCTTAGACTGGAAACTCTCTGGAACAGGACCTGCCTCTTACAACATGTATGTACATGGCCCAGTGTTCTCTCATTTTCTCTCCCTGTGACATGTTTCATGATAATGTCGAAGAAGGAAACTACATACAATTAATTGCCTCATATCATACATAGAGAGATTCTAATGGCCGCCTGCCATATAGCCAACCCAGAAGTCGCGACACAAGCTTAAATCTGGGGTGTGTCCACGTTTAATAAGGAAAAATGGGCTACAGTTTCCCACACTGTGTTGCCATGGCATTAAGAACACATATCAATTTGGTAGTCTTTGGGCCATTTTTGCTTGAACTGCAACCAGATCCAAAACGTTTGCAATATAAGTCCCTGGTCCAACAAAGACTTTACCACATGCACATTTTATGTGTGTGAGAAGGAGGCAGCTAACCTTTCCCAGGGGAGTGCTGAAATTTGACTTTTTGACCTTCACGTACAGTCCAAGTGCCGGTGACGCTTTTTAATAGTCCTATTTCAAACAACTTCATTAATAAATTTAAAAAAAGATGCAGAACTTTACCGTTCAGTGCAGTGGGCAGGAGTCAGCCAGGGCACCCCTGGACCCTTGCGCCTGCAGGGTGCACGTGGCAGGTGGACCCACACTGCTGCCCCAGGCCCGCACTCTGGCAGGGTCCTGTGTCAGGAGCTCCATCCTCAGCTCCATGCTCTGGTGGGGGCCTGCAGTGAGGACTCCTGGCTCTGGCCCTGTGCCACTGTGGGGGCTCTGTTCCCACGGTGAGGCAGAGGACCTGTGGCAGGGGCTTCAGCCTTGGTCCTGTGCCATGTCTAGGGTCTGGCCCCTTGCTCCCACTCCCTCCCATGTTGCATGGGGGAGGACGGGTGGGGCTGGAGGCCGTGGGCCACTCTTAAGTTGGCTCAGATGCCGAGAGTGGTTCACATGCTGGAGGTTGCTGACCCCTGCCCTAGTGAGTAGCCCCAGTGAAGTTACATGTGTCATTCAGTCCTCACAAGAATTAGGCTTAAAAAGTCAAACAGCATATGAAGGGTGATGGAGAAGGATAAAACTGGAGTGTATTTTTCTGTGAAGCAGGCAGTGTCCACTACTCTGTGTGTGCACAGTGCTTAAGACAACAGGTTGGAAATCCAAAATTGGTTGGCCCTTAGGCACTAGTATAAATACAGATAATAATATAACATACAATCACATCTTTAAAGTAACTACCAGCTGTCCCTCACTGCTTCTCAACCTGGCAATTATTGCTTGGCTAGTTTCATGACAGGAGAAGTTCCTGAAGAGATATGTGAAGGAAGAGAAGATAGTGGCCTTGAAGCTTGGTTCAAGAAAGGCATTTGGTATTCAGGAAGCAAGGTAGAAGATAGTGAGGAGATGCTCCACTCCTCTCTCTCTCTCTCTCTCTCTCTCAATCTCTCTCTCTCTCTCTCTCCAGGCACATCAAGGCTACGTCTACAAGTGCACGCTACATCGAAATAGCTTATTTCGATGTAGCGACATTGAAATAGTCTATTTCAATGAAGAACGTCTACACGTCCTCCAGGGCTGGCAACGTCGACGTTCAGCTTCGACGTTGGGCAGCACCACATCGAAATAGGTGCTGCAAGGGAACGTCTACACGCCAAAGTAGCACACATCGAAATAAGGGTGCCAGGAACAGCTGCAGACAGGGTCACAGGGTGGACTCAACAGCAAGCCGCTCCCTTAAAGGGTCCCTCCCAGACACAGTTGCACTAAACAACACAAGATCCACAGAGCCAACAACTGGTTGCAGACCCTGTGCATGCAGCTATGGATCCCCAGCTGCAGCAGCAGCAGCCAGAAGCCCTGGGCTAAGGGCTGCTGCACACGGTGACCATAGAGCCCCGCAGGGGCTGGAGAGAGAGCGTCTCTCAACACCTCAGCTGATGGCCGCCATGGCAGACCCCGCTATTTCGATGTTGCAGGACGCGGATCGTCTATAAGTGTCCTACTTCGATGTTCAACTTCGAAGTAGGGCGCTATTCCCATCCCCTCATGGGGTTAGCGACTTCGACGTCTCGCCGCCTAACGTCGATTTCAACTTCGAAATAGCGCCCAACACGTGTAGCCGTGACGGGCGCTATTTTGAAGTTGGCGCCGCTACTTCGAAGTAGCATGCATGTGTAGACGCGGCCCAAGAGTTTAGGACTTTCCCCACAGGGCTGTGCATGGAGAGACTGCAATCAGTCAGTATTTCTTTAGTAGGTCAAACTTTGCTCCCTGTCTTTTTTTAAAAGTATGAAAATGATTAATTGCTTACACAGGAATTGATCTAGCTACTAGTTTGTAAAAAATGCAAGCTTTCCATATTTTCGGGAGGACCAGCTTAAGACATTTAAAGAGGGGCCCAAAGTGATTGCATTTCTTTGTCTTTTCTGGCATTTTTAGATACTGATGAATATAGAGTTGTGGCTGTCTGAGCAGCCTGGGGAAATCAGTAACTTTAACCCTAAGGAAACCACTACATTTATGTAAACGGCCCAGTGTGCCATGTATTATGTTGGTTTTCTATTCTTCTTATACACAGGACAGTTGAGGCCATCCTGGCTCTGAGATTCAGGCTTCCAGGTGCCACCGATTGAGAAAAATCTTTGATGTCGTAATTCCAGGGACAAATACTGTAACAGTAAAAGGCAGCTATTCCATTCATGTAAATGCGCTGGTGCAAAGTAGGGAAACACCCACATGAAAAAACAAACACATGTTCACAAAACCCAGCAGTGCATTGTGCTCTGTAAATAACTCCCTTTTTCATTAAGATTATGTTGGCCAGTAAGGGTTAAAAAACCTTCCTCTTTCCAATAGCCCTTTAGGGGTGATGTGAGTGACAGGAGTGCCACAAGCGATGATGTCACAAAGAGGTGCAGTTTGTCCTGCTATACCATCTTTCACTCCAGTGGACTCGCCTTCACAGACAAATTGATTTGCAAAGGTTCAGGCTGGCAGCTCAGCCTGCTTTGCATACAGAAAGCTCCCTTGCGACACAATAAAAAGTAGCCTGGCAAACAGAGGAACACAGCGGGAACTGGCCGGTTCAAAGTCCAAACTCCACACCCCCTCACCCCAGTCTGGTTTGAAAGGTCACTGTGTGTCTGGGAAAATAGTCTCAGGATACGATCCTTTATTAAAGGTCACTATTTTTCAACGGCACTTAACACACACTTGCACACAAATTGAGACTGGAGGAAAAAAAAAACCTGGGGGCCGCCATGCATTGTACATTGTGCTGGCAAGATTTATGTCGTGTGGTCACCAGCAGTAAACACACATTGCTTCAGTATTAAAGTTCACATTAATCCACATATATATATAAAAATATATATATTTTTAAATCAGCCTCTGCCTTTGCGAGGCAAACAGTGGCAGACTAGGACTTCAATCTCCTTTGTTTCTGCAACCATACTAGATCATTACCTTCCCATGTTCCTACATATTTTTGTTTCACCAGTAGTATTATTCTTTATTTACTGATCAGAATTATAACTCTTTTACATTACGTCAATGAGTCCATGTTATTTTAACTCAAACACCTTTACTACACATCTATTTGTAATATGCTGAATATATACTCTACTATTGGCATCATAGTATTGATATCTAGCGAGAGAAATAGTTTGAGACGAAAAAAAGATGAGAATTTTATAATCACCCATTAAACTACATAATCAGAAACACCATAATTAAGCCAGCAAGTGTAAAGGTTTTTTAAAGCAAGTCAATCATATTTATTTTATCTTTTTCTTATGCAAATACATTATTAAAAACAAAACTGCCATTGCAATTTTCCCCCAGTGACAGCTATTTTACTATTAATTTACGAAGAATTTTAAAATAGCTACTGCTCAACTCATAAGAAAGTAGATTCTAATAAAGAGGCCAATACTTTCTAAATTAATTTGCACAACTCCAAGTGGTGGGGCAGGGAGAATTCTGTGAATTTCAAATAGCAAGCAGATCAGGTAATATTGTGGATTTCCATTTTCCTATATAACATGCCTTTATAAAACTTTTGCCAACAATATATTTCCAAACTATCAAAAGCAATTTATTTTTCTGGTTAAAACAGCTGTGAAAATACACCTATGTAATTGTGAAAAATCCCAGGCTTATTGTAATACCATAAACAAAACAAAGATTAATTTAAAAAAATACAGACTTGTAAATATTTTACTTTTTATCACCATAAGAACTAATTCTGCATGTGTTTCTAATATTTTGTCGTAAAAACTTTAATCCTTTGGTCCATTCATTTTGCACCTCATCTGGGTTTGACTTGTTAAGGGTTAGTTCCTTTGTAATATCTTCAGCACCTCTCCACAGTTATTGATTGTGCTCTCATTAAAACAGCAAGATCATAAATACCATGCTGAAGAAGTGAGAGGAGGCCACTGAAGAAGAATAGCTCTTCATATAGAAAGGTAGTCTGAAAAAGCAGTGACTGAGAAGGTAAAAGGGAAATGAAAATATTAGATAGAAGTGAAACTCCTTCAAACAGATGAGCCTATATGTATGTGGGCTGTTTTTAGAAAAGTGTTATACTTCTCAAAGGTCATTAAACATGCTGAGTTCAGGGAGCTCATAAAATCTCCTGCCAAAGGATGAGATTTGATAGGGTTTTTTTAACTACACAAACACACACACGTAAAAATAAAGGGCCAGATTGAGAACCCCTTGCTCCCAGCAGGCAGCAGTTAATCACCAGAGCAGGCTTATTTCACACAGATGATTCCATTGATGTCAATGGGACTGCACAGGCATGTAACTGTTTACAAGAATTGGGGATTCCCAGTTCTTTGGGGATTCCAGTTGTATATTCCTTTCGTATACACACACCCAAACCCAACTGGCACCAAGAAGAGCCTGGCTAGGCAAAAAATTCAGGGAAGGGCCTTTTGTGTAACATGCCATCTTCATGCAGCTTCTCTCTCTTTCATTCTAATGACTTCAAATTTCTCCTTGTACTTCATGCACCATAATCTGCTGTCTTAAAAGGGGTGTATGAACTTTAATTAAAGGAACTGGGTCCTTAGAAAGATGCCAGGGAGGTAACTCAACTTTTTAACAATGCAAGCTAGCTGGGCAGAAGAATCAACTAAAATTGCCTCTTAAAATGCATCATACAAAGGCTTCCTACACCTTTGCAGCAGGACTGAAAATTCAGCCAGTATTTGAAACTAAGCTAGCACTGACCCTCCTTTGGTTCAGTTTCAAATAGGAGTTCTGGGATTTGAGGGTCACAGGTCAGACAGCAGAAGAGCCAAGCACTACCCATTACAATATAGAGCCCAGATGCAGTTTTTAATCTCTCCTGAGGCAACCCTTCTCCCTAACACTACACAACTGTCCCTCAAAGCCATTACAAGAAAGATCTGCAGTCATGCTGTAAACATAAATGCCTGTTGGAATTCAAACTTATGGCCCCAAAGTGTTGAAAGTCAGTGTGCTAATACCTGAAACATTTGTGGCTGAACAGAGTGGTCTCATCTGTCTCAGCAAATGAGGCTTTTAGGACAGCAGAGAATGAAGAGCCAAGGTTCAGAAAGAGGTTGGGGAATCATATCACTAGGAGATCTGTTTTTTTTTTTCTCTCCCCACCTACCTTTTTGTGTTCATATCTTACCCACACCCAGCATCTCTCTCTCTCTAGGTGATTTATTCCCATGCTTATTGAGGTTTAGCAAAGCAATATACATCAGCTGCAATGACACACACTGCCAAGGGAAAAGTTGATCTATTGGCAACACCACTGCTACTAAAGTACACCACCAGTTTGCCATTATCTCCAAAAAATGCTCCTTCTTTCTGTACTCCAAGCTTTATTTGTGTTCTGTCCTGTAAGCATGCACAACTTCAGATCTTTATGAATAAGTGGCTAGAACTTCAGCTGCAGTTAAAGAACACATAGTGGACTTTGGGAAGGTGTCTGTTGCTTTGTGTCCCTCAGTCCAGGATCAGCTGCACACAAGGTTATTTTTCAGTGTAGGAAGGACTAATTGCACCGTTAGCAACCATAACGGCCCATAAATCTATGCTAGCAGCATAGAGGCTGTGTAGGGAGCCTTTTTAAAGAGGTGGGTAACCTGCATGACTTTATCATGTCTTCTGCTTTTTGATGATTTTTCTCAAAGCCCCACCTCCTGGAGTCATAGGATTACACATTGGAATCCAAAACCCAAAATGAATACAATAAGAATGCACATTTATTATTTTTAAAACTTTCAGGGTTTCTAAGATAAACTCCATGATTTGGGGACAGGGGAGCTGAATTGAGATGTTTTTATAATACTTGCAGTTGACAATGCTACATTTTTTTATTAATTGTATGTGTAAAACCATCGCATCTAAGAGCCCAAGTCATGAACCAACATTGCATTGCACTGCACTTGACATTGTACAAACACAAAAACAAAAACATAATCCCTGCCCCAAAGCTATAATCATTATGCCAGCTCTAGCGCATTGTAGTTCCCTATCCTCTGGTTATTCTCTACATAAACTTAGGAGCACAGATCCTAGCCTGCAATATAGAATAGCTGCATCTGTATATAGAGCTGTATGATTACAGCTGGTATGTGTAGCAATGCCTATACTTAAGGTTGTCCATACACTTCCATTATACAGAAAGACCTGGCATTTTAAAACAGAATTTTTAACTTTTTGGCTGAATCTTGGCCTGTTTGCACTCAAAGTGGGATTGAATTTTTTTTTCCAGAAAGTTTTATCAGAAATGTATGAGCTATTTTGAAACACAAAAGGAGTCAATAAAATGTAGGTTTTCAGATAAGGAAAAGCATGGGCAATCTCTTCCCCACCCCGCTTTCTTTAATAGCTCTTGCACCTTAGTGCAAGGTGATGGAAACTCAAAATTCAACAGAGAAGGAGTCTCCAGGTTCTATATATTCCCTTAATTAGCCCAATGAAAATTGTATTTTAAACCATACTTCATGCATACTCATTAGATTATGTTACCCTGTTAAAACTAACAGCCTTCCAGGGTTCCATTGGTCAGATGCATGTGCGCGTATATTAACTGACTGGACTCAGGATGCCATTGAATATGCCCACATAACCAATTGGAATGGAATTTCAGGTTGACAATTGTGTAATTCAGTCTGTGATGGTTCATATGAAAGGAGGCTGAGCCCAAGAGGAGTCTTACTTTCGGCCTGGGTGTGAACAAAACAGGGGCATGACATTTTTTAAAGGAGGGCAGCACAATAGGCTGCTAGGACTCAGGGTCATTCATCTCATTAAAAATGTTGAAATATGTTACGTAGGTGTATTCACATTTATATATCAATTAACAAAGCTTTTACATTCTACAGGCTTATTTTCTTCCACATGCCAAAAGGGTTTGGTTTTGTTTTTTGTTTTGTTTTTCCTTCCATTGACCATAACCAACATTTCCATCAGTTTGAATTACATGAGACAGGTTGGCGGCGTCCCTGCTAATTGTAGGGACAAAAAGTGGGGCCCAACATAAAAAGTTTTCTCACTGCTGCCTTAGGCCACGTGATTAGAGACATGTCTATAACTTGAGTCAGAGTATGTGGCTACACTCTATTTTAGCATCCTAGATCTCAGACAGCTAGCAGAGATGTGTCTCCTCGAACTGGGAATCGCACCTCCAGCTCAAAGTGTAGACATACGCATAGAGAAGTGTATATGGCATGTGGAAGGAGGAATACTATGCCACACCCAGCATTCTACAACCATCTAGGAGATACATCGATAGCATCTGGTGGAATGTCTTTGTTTGGGATACAATATTTTGTGGATGCTGTAAGCTGGGTTGTGCATATGCATTTCCATTTCCTTGCAAAGGAGAATTCTGGAGACCAAAAAAAAAAAAATGCTCACGTTATACTTGGCAGTTTGGATGTGCAGTTTTGGTCACTCAGATTTAGAAACCTAACTAATGCCCCTCTGAAAATGTAGCCTTAGTTGTTTTAAAACGACATTATGCATGGGGGAAAGAGTCAATAAATATCTAGATTCACAGAAGCATCCGTTGTTCAGGATGTCTTTGGAAAAGAGGGTTATGTGAGAATCAGTGTCTCCTCCAACTTTTTCATGTATGGGCACAATAAATTTTCTTATGTGCACCAAGGCATATGTGGATGTGCACCACCAATAGAAACACAAGCTGTCCACTGAGGAGGGCTGTGAGCTCTCTGCTAATCGGCTAGGCAGCACCTGAATCTCTCCTGGGTGGCTGCCCAAGTGCTCAGCTTACAGGGAACACTGGTGAGAATGCAAGCGTGAGTACTTGGATCAGGAAAATTTTCCAAAAAAGCATTGTAAACCTGGTCTTACACATTGTGGCTCTTTCCTCACATGTCCCTCCAATGCATGGTATTTTCCTGAGCATTGCTTCTTCCCTCACCAATGTAAATGGCTGGACTGTGCACCTGAGTTTTGCTACAAAAGCAATCACAATGATTTTGATTATCTTAAAACTATAGCATTGAGATCAAGCATCACAGAAATGATGACGTTTTGCAAACAGGTTTGCTTCTGATGCCTTCAGGAGAGCTGATGCAAGTCTGGGACGGGATGAGTTAATCAGAGATGAGTGGGGTGATATGTAAAGCAACAAATCCCTCACCTACTGCACAAATCTTTGATGGCCAAGATCAATAGATTCTCAGACCAAGCTGACATAACCTTGTCATGTCTCAACAAGGGTACAGTGGCTAGAAAGGCACATGAAAGAGGGGAAGGTATCGTTAGCAACCCCCTCCTACAAGCAGAATGTAGCAAGTGACCGGTAATGGCTCCTTGGCCTTGTACTGTTTTTACAATCCTTCAGCTGAAGCAGCTCAGCTCCGATTGCCAGCAAAGCTTGAGCACCCTTGAGACCCTGGTGCAGATAATCATCATCCACTCAGTGACAAGAAACAGAGCTCTGCTTCGGTACCAAGGAGACAGAATGTGGCAGGGCACTTGGGTGCCATCTTAGACCAATCCAGCAGCAGCAGCAGCATGGAGGGGTGTGTGTGTGTGTGCGTGCGCGCGCGCGCGCACACGCGCTTTCCTTTTAGTATCATCTCAATACAGATGCTGTCAATGCAGTTCTCCTTATGGAGTGCCTGCTGCACCACACTGAGCCCAACAGCAAACATTGTGTGCAAAAGCATAATAAACAATAAATAATAAAGGTGGCTGGGCTGTTTTGTTTTGTTTTTTTCTTGCTTAAACTGAAATCTAGGTTTGGGCTTCTGATTATATAAACAAAGCTAGCGAGCCAGAGGCACCACTCCTTCCTCTCAGTGCTTCTCATAGTGCTTTTCTGTCATGTGACAGCATTACTGGTCGAGCTTTATGTATACAATACACAGTGAACTGTACAACTGCATGGGACAGCCCCTAAGGTTTGGGAAGAGATTGGTATTTATGTGCTGGTTCAAGGGTGGGAGAGGCGTCATTGGAGGGACAGAGAAAGAGGGTGAAAGCTCTTTAAATCTGACACAGTTATTCAAACAGCCAGATTTCTATGGACCTTTGTAATCATTACTCTTCCCATTGCTACGGCACCCCTGGCTATTGCTTTGCCTTTTTTGAGTTGCAGTAGTGCCTGCAGTGCCTCGGCGGAGTCTTATCTCTATAGAAGTACAGTTTCAGCTCAAGGCGCTCTAACAGCTGATGTCTAGATCTGATTAGACTATGTACAATTTTATTAAAAACAAGCCAGTCAAAAGCAGGCTCGAAGTTTGGGAAACACAAACAGGGCCTTCAGGATGGGAAGAAAACAAAGCTTTAACCAGCTAGTTAATGCCACAGAACTCCAAAGTAGCAGGCTGCCTCACTGGTGTAAGTCAGTATTTCTTCATTGACCTCCAAACAACTATGCTGATTTACCCCTGCTGAGGAGCTGGCCTTTCAGGCACGATGCAAGTCCACCCACAGTGAATCAGCTACGGGCAGATGGTACCATCTTAGATCACAGCTGAAAATGATGAGCACCTCAGGGACAAAAGACAATGTGGTGGTTCTGTGCCAGTGTGGGGCTTAATGGGGACAGAAAAGGTGGGAGATCCATCTGGGTTTTGTACAAAGAGAAGAGCTGGGTCTCTTGGGGGTTTGTAGGAGAGGAAATAAACAGGTACATTGTGAATCGGAGATTGAAATCGCTGAACTGTTAACTGTAGTATGTAACCTCACAGGCACTAATTTCCCCTCTAGCTGTGGGTGCTCGATCCCCTCTCTCTAGCCTCAGGTCCATCCCCACTCCAACTCTTCCTCCCTTCACTGTCCCTTTTCCTGTCCCACCTTTGCCCCACCTCTATTCCAGCTGCTCCCACAATCCCCCTTCCCCTTCTCTGCTTCCTCCCCCTACGCACCATGCACTGCTCCTCCGCCTTCCTCCCAGAGTGTCTTGAACACTGCCAACAGCTGTTTCACAATGAGTGAGAAGGTCTGGCAGGGAGGAGAAGGAATTGGTTGGGAGGTGAGCTTCTCTCAGGAGGGCAAGGGAAGGGATGCAGAGGAGGAGCTTGGATGTTGGTGGGTGTAGAGCACCCACTAATTTTTTCCTCATGGGTGCTCCAGCCCCAGAGCACCTATTTGTAATCTATTATTTAAATCAGCCTCTTTACCAGATGACTAGAGCCATGGTCCCTGTAAGTTGTGCACACAGGAGAGATTCAAACACCACCCAACTGGTTAGCAGAGCACCCACAACTAGGTTTTGTTTCTACTGGTGGTGCACATTCGCACATGTCTCAGTGAAGATAAAAATTTCGTCTCATGGATGGAAAATATTAACAGGAACATTAGACTGGAGTACAGCTAATGTGATGCCAATTTTTTCAAAAGGCTCTAGCAGTGATTTCAGTAGTTACAGGCCAGTAACTTCAGTAGTGGGAAAACTGGCTGAAAATACAGTCGAAAACAGAATTAGCAGACACATAGGCTACATCTACAGTAGATGCATGTGTCTACAGAAGTTACTGTTGGAAGAGATGTTCCGACAAAACTTCCATCAACGGATCACATCTACACATAAAAGCGGATCAATCTTTTGATCTCCTCTGTCAACAAAAAGGTCCCCCAGAGCATCTACACAGCTTTTTGTTGACAGTTTCTGTCAACAAAACACATTTTGTGTGGAGATGCGCCACAAGTTTTGTTGACAAAACTCCAGTTTTGTCAACGAAACTCTCTAGTGTAGACATAGCCACAGATAAATATGATTTGTTGAGAAAGCAACAACATGGTTTTTGTAATAGGAAATCATGCCTCTCCAATCTACTGTAATTCTTCAAGGGGAGGAACAAGAGGAATCCAGTAGACATAGTGTACTTAGATTTCCAGAAAGCCTTTGACAAGGTCCCTCATCAAAGGCTCATGAGCAAAGTAACCTGTCATGGGATAAGAGAGAAGGTCCTTTCATGGATCAGTTTTCAGAATGGAGTAAGGTAAATAGTGGCATCTCCTAGGGGTCTGTACTGGGACCAGTGCTGTTCAATATATCCATAAATTATCTGGAAAAAAAGGAGTAAACATGGAGGAGTCAAAATTTGCAGGTGATACAAAATTTCTCAAGCATACTGAGAAAAGTGACAAAGAGAGCTCACAAAACTAGGTGACAGGGAAACAAAACGACAGATCAAATTCAGTGTTGATAAATGCAAAATTAAGACACCTTGGAAAACATGATAACAGACTGATAGGGTCTAAAATAGCTGTTATATCTCAAGAGATGGATCTTGGAGTGAATATGGATAGTTTTCTGAAAACATCCACTCAATAGGAAGCAGCATTCAAAAAAGTGAACAGAATGTTGGAAATCATTAAGAAAGGGATACATAATAAGATAGAAAATATTATATTGCCTCTATATAGACCATGTTTTACCCCTACTTGAATATTGTGTTCAGATCTGATCACCCCCATCTCAAAAAGATATATTGGAATTGGAAAAAGTACTGCAAAGGCAACAAAAATGATTAGAAGTGTGGAACAGCTTCCATAGGAGGAGAGATTATAAATCTGGGACTTTTCAGCTTGGAAATGAGGTGATTACATGGGTATATGATACAGGTCCATAAAATCATGACTGGTGTGGAGAAATCAAATAAGGAAAAGTTAGTTACTCTCTCACGTAACACAAGAACTAGAAGTCACCAAATGAATTTAGTAGGCAAAAGATTTAAAACAAAGCAGCAGAAGTATTTCTTCACACAGCTCACAGTCAACCAATAGAACTCTGCCTAAGGATGTTGTGGAGGCCAAGACTGTATCAGTGCTCACAAAAGAACTAGGCAAGTTCACAGAGGACAGATCCATTAATGGCTATTAGCCAGAATGGGCAGGGATGGTGTCCCTTGCCTCTGTTTGCGAGAAGCTGGGAGTGTGTGAGAGGGGATGGATTTCTTGATGATAAACTGTTTGGTTCATTCACAGAATCATAGAATCACAGACCTGGAAAAATCTCTAGGGTTGGAGATTCCACCACCTCCCTAGGCAATGCATTCCAGTGCTTCACCACCCTCCAGGTTAAGTAGTTTTTCCTAATATCCAACCTACTACTCTTCTTCTGTAACTTCAGACCACTACCCCTTGTTCTGCTGTCTGTCACCACTGAGAATGGTTTCTCTCCACCCCTTTTAAAGCACCCCTTCAGGAAGCTGATGTTCCCTGTGAAGCACCTGGCATCAGCCACTAATGGAGGACAGAATACTGGTCTAGGTGGACCTTTGATCTGAACCTGTATGGCTATTCTTGTATCAGCAGTTTTGGCTACCTTGTGGATCTGTTCCTCACCAGATAAGTATTGGTGCACTTGATATCCCAAATTTAGGTGGAGATCTGGATCATAGAATCATAGGGCTGGAAGGGGCTTCAGGAGATCATCTAGTCCAGCCTGCTTCCTAAAGCAGGATCAACCCCAACTATATCATCCCAGCCATGACTATGAGATTCTACCACCTCTCTCGGTAATGCATTCCAGTGCTTCACCACCCTCCTGGAATCTAGAATTAGAGTTTAAACTAGTGTTTCAGGGTGCTGGTATCCATGGCTTTGGGTTAGGCCCATATCTAAGAGTGTTGAGTGTGACTAAGAGTGTGGGTTAGGCCCATATCTAAGAGTGTTGAGTGTGACCCTGCAGCCCATACTCTGCTTGTGAGCTTGCCCAAGACTACTAAAATAAAAGATCATCCAGAGAGCTGAAGGAATTGCAGCGCCCACTGCCCAATGGTGTTAAGCCAATGTTTAAAATGCACTATGGTGCATGACTGCTGTGTGCACTGCATGTTGCAATCCCAGAGTGCTGAGAAAGCTGAAATGTATTTGGTGCTGTTTCTATCACAATGGCAAGAGGTACTGAAGAAAAAGTGGTGTACATGTCTGTGATTCTTTATGATCATTTTTGTACATATGCCTAGAAAATGTGTCAAAAAGATCAATTGAAAAAATCATAATCATAAGTGGAGAAGAGATAACTCATAGTCAACACCACTACGACATTTTTTTTTTTAATTTTTGGGAAGAGAAAAATCCAGTGAGGTCTTATGTTGCATCCAGTTTTTAACAAGGTGCCAGGAACTGAAAAATGTAGACTGGAAAAATGCTACAAAAATATTATGAACAAATGACCACGAAAGCTCTGAAAGTTTTCTTTGCAATTTAAAATGCTGCCGGCTTTCAAATTTTCAGGCTTGATTCTTCAAACTTTTACTCATGTAAATAATCTTTACTTTCACAAATCATCCCACTTAACTCAATGCAACTGCTCACCTGACAAAAATTAGCAAAATCATCTCCTGGATTTCCATTTGCCATTCTTTGTTTCTTTTAAATATCTTGTTTCCTTATGCCCTATTTGACTGATCATCAGTTCTGGGAACAGTGTCAGAAATGGATTTCTGCCCAAAACAAAAGTATTATAGTTGGCCAGAGGTCTGATCCGGCATGGCAAATTCTTTGAAATTTAATCTAAAAATTGACAATTATTTTCTGGCATGCTTTTTGCAGCAGAAAGAAAATTTAGGTTGTTATACTGGTGTATTTTTCTTAGTTTGTGGGCCTGATTCCGGTCCTGGTACCCAAGCAGTATAACTCTGGAGAAACTGCACTAAAGTCAGCCACAGTCTGAGGTAAAGAAGATCAGAATCTGGTGTTGTGAGCAGTTTATGACTTTTGGCAAAAAATTGCCCTGGGAGAATCACTGTTCTAAGTGAGTTGCAGATCATAAAAGTTTATGCCACAATAAAATTGTTAGTCTTTAAGTTGCCACTGGACTCCTTATCATTTCTCTTTATCTCTTCCAGCATAGTCTTTTCTGAAAGCACTGTGCGTGTTATTGTGATCTGAGTCATGTTTCAGCATCTCGTTCAACTCACACAGCATTTAAGAGACCAACTACATTACATATGGGCCAATAAATGGTTATTTATTGGTTGGAAGTGTCCAAGCTAACACTTCCTCATGTTTTATTTTGTGCTGAGAAAATCCTGACACAGAACTAATTGTGGTTTTGGGGATGATATAAAGGGGAGAAAATTGCTTAGTATTCTCATTTCAGCACATTAGTTTGTTATCTACATTAGATATTGTCTACATCTTATATAAAAATGAGTTCTGGTCTTCATGTTTATTATCATATGTGGCATAATTACAGGGCCTCAAACACACATGCACATGTGCACACGCAGACAGAAGATTCAAAATTACACAGTGTGAGTGCCAAGCCAAACTCAGCACCTCTGAAAATCAAGTCACTTCCATTTAAGTGCTTAATCGTGTATTGAGATCCCTGGTTTTAAGTACCCAGGTCTAAGAGTATTGGCCCTGGTGCCAAACTGACAGACCAAGAGAGTGAAGGGATCAGTCATTCTCCATACCCACCCAGGCCTGGGCCCCTCTGTTAATCCTGATCAGCTGCAATAGAAGCTTTTAACAGTCACTAAGTGAGGAAATGGCCTGAGAGCTCCATGTTAACATTTGGCTAACAGATGAGTCATGAGGAGGCAAGGTACCATTCCCCCCAAGCCATTCCGCTGTACAGAAGTTCTTATTTTAACCAGTGACTCAGTGCACATTTCAGTCCTTCCTTTCCCTGTCATGTTATGTCCCACAGCTCACATATGGTTGCACTGATATCCTTCCTCTGTTTCCTTTCTCGTTACTAAATGTCCAGTAGTATTGCATAAAAGCACCCAACAGGAAAGGTCAAGCAGAGTTTCAAGCCTGAGGTCTAGGATTACATCAAATTTTTAACGTTCATCTGTCCTTCATATCAACCAAACACTTCCCAGTTTCAGCCTAGTCATATCAAGAGCAACTGAAATGTCTTTGTTCAAGTGTGCCCTTGCCTTACCTCTGATTCTTGTATTTAATTCCCACACAAAGATTCCCCCATCCACTTACCCTCTCACTGCTAACTGCACACATGGAATAGGCTGAGGCTGTACCTGCATACCTAGAGACCTGCATCAGTTCCTGAAGGTGGACCAACATGAAAAGTAAAGACACAGAAGGTTGGCCAAAATAGCAGGTTTTGATTTTCTTTTGAAATTTTTCATTTATATATTTTGACTACCAAAATAAATGAAATTTGTTCTGTTTTTCAAACATCTACAGCCACTTCAATTTTTCTGAATTCTGAGTTTTCAGTGACAATTGATTTTTATTACAAATAATACAAATTTTTAATTAACATATTTTGAACAGCTCTATGTTGAAGGGGTTTTATTACAATAGATAAATGCGGAAATAATACTTTGGATTTATCTGTAATTTTGTGGCTCACACTGCCACAATACTAGCATATCTCACAGACTAACTAGTTTGTTTATTTACACATTTTCCTGGTGAGGTGCAGACACAGACAAGTTCAGTTCAAGTGAAACCAATACACAGGGAGGTTAAGAGACTCTCCTGAGGTAACAAAGCCTGTACCAGAGCCAAGAACTGAATTTTCAGTCATGTGCCTCCCCCACAGGATCATCCATCATCTATCAGGCTCACCTTTAGCAAACATTTAAATTCATGTTTAACTTTACATACAACCTTTCCATTTACTATTCACACACTGAAAATTAAGCACATGCTTACATACATTCCAGAACTGGGTCTTACCTAATACCTGTCACCTGAAGCTCTCAAAGCACTTCAGAAACATTAATTAAGGTTCACAACATCCAACTCCTCTGGTTCTCTCATCTTCACCCTGCCTGATTTCCCTTCCCCACCCTCCTTATTTAATTGAATTATCTTCTCTCAGATCCCTCCTGCTGGGACCCCCTCCTACACAGTATCTTTCAGCTGTCCTGCTTTCCACAGTGTAAATCCATATTCTGAGAGGATGAAGTGCTACCTTCAGGACTAGCCTGTCACTGCAGAAAGAAAGGCTTTTCTCACCATCTCCAGGAGAGAACTATAGCTTTGGCTGGGTATCAATCATAAAGCATGCATTTGTAGTAACATGCATGCAGTAGATGCGCAGTAAGGCAGACTTGAGATTTATAGCAAGAGTAGTTGCATGTCACCTCTCAGGCACAGGATAAGGTGGGGTTGTTTTTTAAATTACTAAGGAAACAGCAGGGAGCATCCAAATGGTGTCAGCATCAAGGGACAGAGTTAGGCCAAAGAACAAAGCGGGTATGACATAGCTGCCTATACCACTGTGCACTCTAATCCTATCTGGTGAAGCCTGTATGCCAGACTTTACATTCCAGATTCTGACATTGTTCTTTCCTTCTGGCTTCTGTTTTACAATCTGTACTTTAGTACGTAAGTTGAATGCTGTTATTTAACCCTGACAGCCTTCTCCTGGGAGCAATTAAAGTCTTTAAGATCTTACCTACATTTCACTAGAAGTCTTCTCATTAAACAGTTGCTCAAATGTTTCTGAGACCTAAAACATTAAGATTTAAAAGAAACAATTGACTGGTCTTTCCAAGCAAAATCAGATATTTGTTTATCCTGGCTACAGTGACCACTGAGGTTAGTAAAACAGAACAAAAGGTGTTGTATATTATTTCAGAAACGGGCTTAGCAGGTAGTAATAAACTAGCATCAGAAAACTGGCCAACTCGAAGCATAAAGAAGACATGTAGCTCCGAAAAATCCTATGGTTAGAAAGCTTATTGCAGCCTCCCCAACCTGCCTCTCTGGGCTCCTTCATAAACACATTTCTGGCAGGCCCAGGGAAGAAGGCAATTCAGACACTGATTCCCTCCACACCTTTTCTTGGCCCCTCTGCAAACTGGAAGGACATTCTTGTCCAAAAGGTTCAGTGTAAGCAGGGTCGTCATTTCAGAAAAAAATTGGGGAGGTGTGGGGAATAGGCAAATTTCACAGAATCATAGAATACTAGAACTGGAAGGAAACTCAAGAGATCGTCATGGTCAGTCCCCTACACTCATGGCAGGAACAAACAACATCTAGATCCTCCCTGACAGGTATTTGTCTAAGCTGCTCTTAAATATTTCAATGATGTAGATTCCCCAACCTCCCTAGGTAATACTTTCTAGTACTTCACCATCCCAAAATTAAGAGGTTTTTCCTAATGTCCAACCTAAACCTCCTTTGCAGCAATTTAAGCCCTTTGCTTCTTGTCCTACTGTAATACTGACAGACCCAGGTTGCGGGCACCAGGGATTGAACCTGTGAACATAAGGGCTAAAGCCCTGTGCTCTACCGCATGAGCTAAAGGCCAGCTGGCACCTCATTTGCATATTCTTTCAAAAGAAGAAAATCAGTGTAGACACAGCTCTTTCTAATGTAATCCTCATCTTCGAAAGAACACTTCTTCCTAAAAAAAAAAATGGGAAGAACGGTTCTGTCAAAGTTGGAGTTTATTTTTGAAAGAGCTGCATCCACACTGCTTTCCTTCTTTCAGAAGAAGCTCTTTGGAAAGAAGAATATGCAAATAAGGTGTCGATATGTAAATCTGTGCCTTATTTGCATTTTCAATTTCCTTCATTTGCATGCCTCTTTCAAAAGAGGAATGCTAGTGTAGACATAGCCTGGGGGAGTTATACCAATATAACTATATTGGTTTACATTCACATGTTGCATTATGGTTGTATAACTTTGAGGGAGTCAAGCTCTGAGTGTTCAAATCTGAGTCCAGACTTAGCAGCTCACAGCTCGTTTACTAGGGACATGCTCCAATTGCACTCCTTGGTGTAGTTTCACCAGTGCAAACTGACAGTGCGGATCAGCAAAGGTGCATTGCATCAGGAACTTTTCCCTGCTTGAAGTGAAGCTAAAATGGACTGGTACATCTCCCAGTTTATGGGGGTTGTTCCAGTGTAGTCACAAATGGTTGGATCAAATTGGGGCAAATACCAAAGCTCACAAGGACTCAAGGTCCATCTGTATGTAACCCTAAAGCCACTGAAACCATTGACACAGGAGAGCACAGGGTTTTTGTGCAAAAGTAGCTGCCTGGGGAGAGAGATTAAGACAGAGTAGTGACTGGAACAGGTCTTCTCCCATTAGCTGTTGTTACTGCTCCACTGACTGGCAGGAAAAACTGGTTGTCTCAGAAACCTCCCAACCAAGCACCCAACTCCTCCTACTGCTTCCACTCAAGATAGGGCAAGCAAGATGAGGTCTTCCTCAGCCTTAGCAGAGGGGAGACTGCAGTCCTCCCCAATTCCCTTTACTTTAATTGCTTAACAGAGAGTTAAAAACATAGACTTAATGCTGTAGTTCTGTACCTGTGGCTTGCGACTAGAGAAGGTTTTGGAACTAGGGCTCTCAAAGCCTCAGTGTAAAATCCTGACCCCAGTGGGGGTGTCTGTACTGTGCAAATTGTGTCAGTTATTTTGCAATAAGGCTATAGTGTTAAGGAGAACAGAGAAAATTATTCTCAATCTCTGGTGGTTGGACAAGAAGCAAAGGGCTTAAATTGCTGCAAAGGAGGTTTAGATTGAGCATTAGGGAAAAACCTCTTAATTTTGGGATGGTTAAGTACAGCACACGCCTCTGGTGGCCTATGTCAGCTGACAGGCTTGCAGGCTTCAGACTACAGGGCCATTTCACTGTGGTGGAGGCATTCAGGCCCAGACTGGAGCCCAAGCACTGAGATCCACTGGGTCAGGCAAGTTTCCTGAACCCTGACTTCCACCTGAGCTCAAATGTCTACACTGCCATGAAACAGCCTTATGGCCTGATCTGGAATCAGCTGACACACATGGTTGTTTAACTGCAAGGAACGCATACTCAGTGATGACAATGGGCTTTTTGTCATAGGCTGCAACGGAGCCAGAATTTCACCCTTTGTAGCTTATGGAACTCATAATTGTTATGTGGCCACATGGTCATGTGTTAAGTAGGACATTACTCTAGGAAGCTTTTATGGCTCAGCGCCCATCACCATGGAGCCCCAAGCCTGGGTGGTACACTTGGGTACTACAATAATACAAATGATGGACAATAACAACAGTAATCAGGCATGATAAAGTATTACATTGTAATATAATTTCAGTTTGGCTACAAAAAACATACTGGCTTCAAAGGAGGTCTCTTTCAGAACGAGAGTTCCCAGGTGAAACGGGTAGTAGTAGTGGCCTTCCTCTAAGGGCAGGATATTTTAAACTTTCTTATGCAAATATAATACTGTAAGGTCTGACAAAAATGGTCAATAGACTGTTGCCATGAGAGGGCATAGATCACTTGTCAAGGAGCAGCAAAGTCTTGTATTACTTAAATGTTGAAACAAGGAATAGATATATTGACAATTTGCTAGCATATGACCAACAGTGTTTGTAAAAGGCAAGAAAGCCAATGCGATATACTTGTTTTAAGTAAAAACTCCAGCTGATCAATAGGCTACACTATTTCTTTTCTACAATGGTAATATTTTGAGTCCGAATTCCGTTCTTATGTACCCCACTGCAGTGCCAGTGACAAGTACAATGACTTATAGCGTACTGAAATCAGTGAGGCTGCCCCAGTGTGACTGGCCGGAATTTGCCCATGTTGATAAAAAACAGACTCCCTATGGTCTGATTTGATGCCCCAGTAATACATTAGCATATCTGCCTGGGTACCCACCCCTTCTGGAACATGTTTTTAAAATCTGTTCCAAAACTGCCCAAAAAAATATTGTCCACAGAAGCTGAATAGTCAGCCAACTAACACTGCTGAGAGCTCAAGTGCAGGGGTCAGACTGGGACTGCTTCAAAAATGACATCCTATGGCTATGTCTACACTAGCCAAAAACTTTGAAATGGCCATGCAAATGGCCATTTCGAAGTTTACTAACAAAGCGCTGAGATACCTATTCAGCACCTCATTAGCATGCGGGCAGCTGTGGCACTTCGAAATTGATGCGGCTCGCCGCCGCGTGGCTCATCCAGATGGGGCTCCTTTTCAAAAGGACCCCAGCTACTTCAAAGTCCCCTTATTCCTATGAGCAGATACGAATAAGGGGACTTTGAAGTAGCCCGGGTCCTTTCGAAAAGGAGCCCCGTCTGGACGAGCCGCGCAGTGACGAGCCGCGTCAATTTTGAAGTGCCACGGCTGCCCGCATGCTAATGAGGCGCTGAATAGGTATCTCAGCGCTTTGTTAGTAAACTTCGAAATCATCATTTGCATGGCCACTTCGAAGTTTTTGGCTAGTGTAGACACGGCCTATGTGTCTGAATCCTTGTAAATTGGGACTCTCACCCGAGGTTATCCTCGCCACATTCATTCATGTTCACATGCACCATAGAAAGAAGAATCTGAACCTAATTCTCCATTGCCTGTGCCTTGATATATGCAGTGCAGTTGTAGCTGTGTCAGCCACAGGATATTAAAGACAAGCTAGAGGAGGTAATATCTTTCACCGGACCAGCTTCTGTTGTTGTGTCTCTCGCCAGCCAAACGTGGTCCAAGGAAAGATACTCCCTCACCCACCTTGTGCCACAAGAGTCATTTACAACTGGGCAAAGTGGATATTCAACACAATGATTTTGTTCTGGTAGCGTTTCACACACCCTTTGCACAGGTGTAGTCAAGTAGGCCAAAGAGAGGCAAATAACCTAGGAAATGTGAAAAGGTGGGTAGCTCATTTACTATTCAAGGACTATATCAATCACACCTGACCCTGCAATAAAGTGAGCTTCTCCTGTGAATTACACAGTGAGCTTTCATCATCTATTTACATTTCTGGGGCTTCAGGATGCTCAGAGGGGTGTACTGGAAGAAGGCTGAAAAATTTAAATCGAAACTATGGAGAGGCGTGACTAAATCATAAATTCACAGAAAGTGTCTACATTCTTCAAAAAAACAATTTTCTGTTGGAAAGTTTTTGGCCAACATTTAGTCATTTTTGGAAATTTCCAGTTGAAAATTATTCTGTTTTCATTTTTCAGTGAAAAATTATGTGGGGAACATTCCCGCCCCATCCCATGCACCCACACAAACACACACACTTTCCAACTAGTTTGAGAGGAAGTATAAACAGTGGCTCCCACCCACCTGATTGATGTATGCTTGAAACTCCTCTTGAAGAGTCTTGTTTTCCATGGGAGTAGCAAGCACTCTGTACTCCTATGGAGATACTCAGGACCTCAAGGAACTGAGTTTTTTGTGGCAAACACAGAAACAAATTAATGTTAACTAATTAGCAACATCACTCATGTTAGCAATTTTACATTAACTAAAAGCAGATTCCTGCACTGATAAACTTTAACAAACAATCTAGCAGAATTAAAAATGTGAAGGAAACAGATTCAACTCCAGCTTTGACTGGAAGGAGGGAGCTCTCACCAAGTACACCTAATGCTCAGAACCAAACTGACATGGAGGATGGAGTTTGTGGTGAAGTGAGTGAGTGCAGAAGTATGGAGGAATAGAACAAATCGCAGCAACATCCACATCTGGGAAAAACAGCATTTTTCTGTAAAAACTGTAAATCAGAGAGGCTTTAAAGCCTGTTTATGAGCCTTGCACGGCTTTGCCCATTCTGTGATAGAAATCTTCCTAAGTAGGCTCTTTCCCTTACCCTTAAGCACCTTCTTTAATTGTGTCTTTGACTAAGAGCAAATCCTTCTGCCTCTTAATATCAAGTTTGATTAACTTAATCTTGATGTGATATCATGAAATAATATTTACTTCTCTCCGGTAATTTATGTAAATAACTTCCCCTTTCATCCCTGCTGTACAGGATGACAGGTAATTCAATGCTGCTGTTTCATGAGCACATCTCTGACCAGCCTGTAAGCATTTGTACTGTGCCAGGGTCTAAGTGGGTGCTCTTTAAGAGAGCAGAGTAATAAGCAGTTGTGTTAATAAAATGTATAGATTAACAGGAAAGGTGAAACCCATCCCTGTGTTCATCCTTCAGCAGCTCCACAATGCAGCAATAGGGCTGGATTCCATAAGGAAGAGAAACATCATCTTTTTAAAATAATTTATCATTATGTGCTTTAATAATTTGTTTTAAGTAAAGGGAATACAAAAACATGCACTGATACCAAATTAGTATGAGGAAGCGGACAGGGAGCTGCAGCGTATTGGAGTACCAGGGGAGTGGATGGCTAAAAGGCCCCTCTCACGATGAGAGGGGGCCCACTAAAAACAGCCCGGTCCCAAATAAAAACGGGGGACAACAAAAGAAAAAACAGGGACGGGCGTGAGGGTCAAAGGTTTAAAATAAGGGAGCCGGAGGGGGACACTGAGCAGAGGACCCCGGACAGCGCCCACCGTTCCTCGAAGGCGTCCAGGGAGTTGGTGAACGCCGCCCAGAGGAACTCTGCTCGGATTCGTGAGCGGAGGGAGGAACGGAAGTAGGCCCCACAGTCGCAGGTCGCCCCCCCTGCCAGCCTCCTCTCCCTGATTTTATAGATGGCCATTTTGGCCGTGGCCAGGAGGAGGCTTACGAGGAGGTCCCGCGACTTTGTGGGGCCACGGATAGGGTGTGAGAGGATGAAAAGGTGTGGGAAGAAGTGCAGCCAGAACCTCAAGAGGAGGTTCTGGAGGAGCCGGAAGAGGGGCTGCAGCCTGGCGCACTCGATGTAGATGGGCGCCAGGTTCTCCCTCGTGCCACAGAAGGTGCAGGTGTCTGGGATGGGGGTGAACCGCGCCAGGTACACGCCCGTGCTCACCGCTCCGTGGAGGATTCTCCAGCTGATGTCCCCGGCGGGCCGCGGGACCAAGGTGGAGTAGAGGCCGGCCCACCGGGGCTCCCCACCCTCCGATGGCAGCAAGAGGTCCCGCCATTTGCGGTCGGGACGGGACACGAGGGTGGGGAAGTGGAGCGTGTGAAGCACGAGCACGTACAGAAGATGTCTAGGCGCGGTTCGGAAGGGGACCGGCTGCAAAGTGTGCAGCCGGCTGAGGTGATGGGGGGGAGGGGGGCGGGCAGTATCGCGAAGCCGGAGGCCCACGGAGAAGTCCGGAGGGCTAGGAGTGGGAGGGGGGCGGGGTGCACCCTCTCGCAGGACCTGACCGAGGTAACTGTGAGCGTTGGGCGGCAGGGTGGCCTTCACCTCCTCGAGTACGCAACGGGGGGAGCGTAGGTTGGAGAGCCCCATGCGCCAGGCAAGCGCCGGGGCCTCCATCCAGTCCCCCGGTCGTAGTCGAGGAGGTCTCCGACCCTGGTGATTCCGCCTAGGACCAACCTCCGGCGCACCGTGGGAGACTCCGCCGCCTGCACACGAAGGTGGGGGTTGTGTAACAGGGGCTCCGCGAGGAGGTCTTCTCCCACGGTGGCCCCTAAGGACCTGGAGGCTGCGAGTACCACTGCAGGGACCCAGTGCAGTCCTGGCCAGAAAAACTCCAGGATTAGCCTCTGCAGCTGGTCCAGAAACCCGGGGGGTGGGACCAGGGTGCTGAGGTGGTGCCAGAGCATGGACAGGACTAGTTGGTTCAACACCAGCGCTCTCCCTCGGAGGGAGAGACACTAGAGCAGCCCCGTCCACCTCCGCAACCGCTCAGTGACCCTGCTCGCTAAGCCTTGCCAGTTTTCCGGCGGAGAGGGATGCGTGGCAGATAGAAAGATGCCCAGATAGAGCAGCGGACCCGCACTGCACCGGATGGCCTGAAGCGCGGGTGGGAGGCGGCTCGTCTGCCATCCGGTCCCGACCACCAGGCCAGAGCTCTTGACCCAGTTGACCCGGGCAGAGGATGCTGCCGATTAGATAGCTTGGCAAGCCTCCAGACGCACCAGGTCTCCTAGGTCCTGGACCACGAGGAGCACATCGTCGGCGTACGCCGACAGGACGAGCCGCAGCCCTGCCTCTGGAAGCGCCAACCCCGTCAACCTTCGCCGAAGGAGGCAGAGGAAGGGCTCGATGGCCAGGGCGTACAGCTGTCCTGAGGGCGGGCAGCCTTGTCGTACTCCCTGTCCGAAGCTGACCGGGGCGGTCAGGGTCCAGTTGAGCTTGACCATGCACTCCAAGGCAGCGTACAGCACCCGGAGAAACCCCACAAAGCGCGGTCCGAACCCGAAGGCCTGCAGGGTGCCCAGGAGATACCCATGGTCCACCCTGTCAAACGCCTTCTCCTGGTGCAGGGACAGAAGGGCGAACGACAGGCCGTCCCTACACCCAAGCTCTAAGAGATCCCGGACCAAGGACAAATTGTGGAGGATGGTGCGGCCCAGGACGGTATAGGTCTGGTCGGGGTGGACCACGTCCTACAGCACGGACCCCAAGCGACAGGAGATGGCTTTGGCGATGATCTTGTAGTCCGTGCTGAGGAGCGAGATGGGACGTCAGTTCCTGAGGTCGCAGGGGTCCCCCTTCGTAGGCAGCAAGGTGAGGACGGCGCGCCTGCACGAGAGGGGGAGCACCCTGCTTTGCAAGGCCTCGGCCCAGACGCTGAGCAGGTCTGGGCCGAAGACGTCCCAAAACACGCGATAAAACTCCACGGTCAGCCCGTCCATGCCCGGGGATTTATTGGTGGGCATGAGACGGAGGGCTTCCGAGAACTCGGCCAGAGTGAGAGGGAGCTCTATCTGGTCCCGGTCGCCCGTGCTGACCGACGGGAGTTGGTCCCAGAGTGCCCTGCAGGCATCGGCGTCAGTCGGATCCGGGGAGAAAAGGGTGGCGTAGAAGGCACGAGCCCTCTCGCGCATCTCCACCGGATCTGTAAGAGGGGTGCCATCCTCCGCCAGAAGGCAGAGGATATGTTTTTTGGCACCCCTCTTTTTCTCCAGGGCGTAGAAGAAGCGGGAGCCACGGTCCATCTCCCGGAGGAGTTGGAGTCGCGACCTCACCAAGGTCCCCTGTGCCCGGTGGGCGTTGAGGGTTCTGAGCTCGTCCCGCTTCTCCTGGTACGTGTCGCAGAGGGATGGGTCTCCGGGGCTGGCGGCTAAACACCTCTCCAGCTCAAGGACCTCCCGTTCCAGCTGCCCTATCAACGCATCCCTCCGCCGGCTGGCCCCCCGAGAAAAGTCACAGCAGAAGAGCCACGTGCGCACCTTTCCCAGATCCCACCACCGCCGGGCCGAGGGAAAGGCATGCCGCTGCTCACGCCAGGCCAGCCAGAACTCCCGGAAGGACACCATGAAGCCCACGTCCTCCAGCAGGCTGTTGTTAAAATGCCAGTAGGCCGACCCCCACTTCCCCGGTGAGAGGGAAGCCTTCACAGCCACCAGATGGTGGTCCGAGAAGGGGGCCAGTCATACGCAGGAGGCGTGGGCCCGGGAGAGATGGTGCCACAAGATGTAAATGCGGTAAACCGGGAGTGTGCAGATTTATGGCCCACCACGCGGACGGAGGTGAAACCGGCGTTCTCGACCAGGTGGTGGCTGCGCCAGACGTCCGCCAGGGAGCAATGGTTAATGAGCTCCCTGAGGACGTCCGCAGCGGCCTGGCACTGCTCGGTCCCCGTGCGGTCCCGTTCTTCGAGGGTGCAGTTGAAATCCCCGCCGAGGACCAGGCACTCGCGAGGATCGATGGTGTCGAGGAAGGCCGCCGCCTGCCGGAAGAAGAGGGTTCTCTCCAGGCCGAGTGTCGGGGCATAGACGTTGACAAGGTGGAGAGGCAGTCCCTCCACCCGCACCCGGAGATACAGCAGGTGGCCTGGCACGACCTCGACGCTCCCCAGCACCTCGGGCTGCAGGTCTGCGGAGAACAGGGTCGCCACCCCGGCCCGGTGGGCCGAGAGGTGACTAAAGTGGACCCCGTCTCCCCACTCCAGCCGCCACTTGGCTTCGGCGGCCGGAGTAGTATGGGTCTCCTGTAGAAAGATGACCGAGTACCCCCCCTCTCGGAGGAAGGAGAGCACTCGGCACCTGCGGAGACCTGACCCGCAGCCCCTGACATTTAATGTGGCAATGATGATCGGCGCCATTTGGAGGGCTGGGAAGGATCCTCGCCAGAGGGAGCACCGACGGTTCCCGTGGGGCCACGCAGCAAACCGTGAGCAACGCCAAAGGTGACGAGGGCATCACGGAAGCCGCGGGCCCGTTGGTAAACCGCGGCGTCCCTCTTCCCAGTCCCCTTGCCCTCCTTCAGAAGGGCCCTCACGGACTCTAGGGCGGAATGGAAGTCCCCCCAGCGCTGGAGAGCGAGAGTAACCTTGTTCTTGGAGCCGCGGACGTCCTACAACAACTGGCGCATCTCACCCACCAGCACGTGGGGTGCCGAGGCCTCAGGGTCTTGAGAACCCATCGGCCTCGTGTTCTTTTGGGCCCCATGGCCAGAGAAAAGATTGGGGTAGGGACTGGGGCCTGAGTTTGGGAGGGATGAGGGCGGCAGAGGGAGAGCAGCCCCGGAAGTGCTGGGAGAGGGCAATACAAGAGAGGCCTCCTGAAGGGTTACGGCCTCGGGGGCAGGTGTGAGTGGTCAGGGGTAGAAAAGAAGAGGAGGGATGGGGGCAGGGGAGGTAGAGATCAGTGGGGGAAGGGAGGGGTCGTGGGGGGGAGGGAAAGGAGGGGGTGGGGGGAGAGGAGGAAGGGGAGGGTTTGGAGGTGGGGGGATTGCAGGTTCTGGAGCGGGGCATTGGCTGGGAGAAGGTATGGCGGGGGTGGCAAGCAGTGACGCCAGGGTGGGAGCAAGAGCGGAAATATGGGCCAAGGGGGCCTCCAGAGGGGGGGCTTCCTTGGGCACTGGCTGGGGGAAGGACGAGGTGCCGGCACTCCCGGCAGGGGGCGCCGATAGGTCGGGGGGGCGGTGTAGGGGTTTTCGGTCCCGGGGAAGAAGGGGGGGTGCAAGGGGAACCCTGATTCCCTGGGGCGTCCGGGGGCTGGCCGACCTCCACCGGGGGGTCGTCCCTAGTTGAGGGAGGGGTCACCTCTTGGGACGTCTCAGGGCAGAAGGAGGTGGCAATTGAGGGATCGCTCGTGGGAGGGGTGGGGGAGGGTGGGAGGGGTGGGCGAGAGTCAGTAGGCGGCCCACAGGCCTCCAATAGCAGGCCTTCTATATCCAGGGCCACCGGGGTGAGGCCCAGGGCCTCGACCTCCTGCGAGAGGAGGGCGAGGCCGGGGCCCACCTGCTCCGGGCGCTCCGCAACAGCCGCCTGGGTAGAGGCCAGAGGGGTGTCGGAGGAGGGCGCGGGCGCAGGAAGGGCTGTCTTGGCCTCTTTGGGCTCTGGCTCCGGGGCCGAGGGGGTATTGATTTCCTCGGCCACCGCAGCGGCAACCTCCGTCGCCCCCGGCAGATGGTTGGTAGCTGGGGGTTCAGCGGGTAGAGTAGGGCTGACGGATCTCTTGGGTGCCTTGCGTGGCACCTCCACCCTGTCCTCCGACGGGGTGGGGTGCCGGACGCGCGCACCCCCTTTCTTCTTTTTCCCCCACACCAGTACCCAGCCCTCCGAGGAGGCAGGCTGGGGGGTAGAGGAAGAGGGGCCAGGGGATAGGGCCAACAAGGAGGGAGGGAGGGAGGAGGGGGGTGGGGCGGCAAGGGAGAGGGGCGACCCGCCCTGGGGTGGGCCCTCTTTTGGTCCTGCTGCCGGCCCTGCCTCCCTCTCCTCTGCGGGCCCGGCTTTTGTGCCCGCTCGGACGCCGGTGCCCGCTTCTTCTCGCCCGGCACCATGCTGCCGGGCTCCTTCCGACGCCCAAGCAGCAATGGATCCATCCGGGCCTAGAGGAGGAGGGGCGGTCCCAGGGCCTGTCACGGTTGGGGCGCCGCCGGTCTCGTGGCTGACGCCCCCCGGGTCGCAGGAGGTCCCAGGCTCCTCTTTGTGCCGGGCCAGGGGGCAATCCCTCCAGACATGCCCCGCCGCCCGGCTCCCAAAGCACCGGGCCTCCCCCAGGGTGTAAAAGACCCGGTACTGGGCCCCTTGATAGGGCACCAGTATAGTCCTCTCCTGGGCCACCCCGCCGTGTGCTGCCACTGGCGGCAGTTGGATCCAAGCCTGCCGGCGGAATGAGAGCACGTGCCATAGGGCGGGGTCTTTGCAGCCTAGGGGGAGGGGACTCAGGACTGTCAAAGGCCGGCCCAGGGCAGTGAGGAAAGGCAGAAGGAAAGAGTTGGGAAGGAACGGTGGGACGGATGAGAACACCACCTGCGCGCTCAGGTCTTCCAGCAGCTCCAGGGGCACGTGCACGCCCCCAACCGCCAGGCCCCTCTCCACCGCCTCCTGGGCAGCGGCCTCCAAAGCTAGGAAGAAGACGATCTTCCCGAACATCCGGGAGGCCGCCACCACGGCCGCGGACCCCACCACCCGTGCCAACACCCACACGTAGGTTTCCACGTGGGGCGAGGCAGCCACCAGGAGGCAGTGGACCCCGTGCCTCCTGGTGAGTGCAGGGAAGGGGCCGCGACCATCGGGGATGGTAGTCCTGGCGGAGGTGGAAGGAGCAGGGTGCGGGGCGGCGGCCGCCGCCTGGACATACAACCTGGGGTCCGATATGTCGGGGCCCCCAGGAGTGGTGGTGGGAGCAGGGGAAGAGAAGAAGGGGAGGCTGCGGCGAGTGTTTGGGCAGCCTGGGGGAGAGTCTGAGCAGGTCTGGGCCGAGGATGTCCCAAAACACGCGGTAAAACTCCACGGTCAGCCCGTCCATGCCCGGGGATTTATTGGTGGGCATGAGACGGAGGGCTTCCGAGAGGTCGGCCAGAGTGAGAGGAAGCTCTAGCCGGTCCCGGTCGCCCGTGCTGACTGACGGGAGTTGGTCCCAGAGCGCCCTGCAGGTTTCGGCGTCGGTCGGATCCGGGGAGAAAAGGGTGGCGTAGAAGGCGCGAGCCCTCTCACGCATCTCCACCAGATCCGTAAGAGGGGTGCCATCCTCTGCCAGAAGGCAGAGGATATGTTTTTGGCACCCCTCTTTTTCTCCAGGGCGTAGAAGAAGCGGGAGCCGCGGTCCATCTCCCGGAGGAGTTGGAGTCGCGACCTCACCAAGGCCCCCTGTGCCCGGTGGGCGTTGAGGGTCCTGAGCTCGTCCCGCTTCTCCTGGTACGTGTCGCAGAGGGATGGGTCTCCGGGGCTGGCGGCTAAACGCCTCTCCAGCTCAAGGACCTCCCGTTCCAGCTGCCCTATCAACGCATCCCACCGCCGGCTGGCCCCCCGTGTATAGTCGCGGCAGAAGAGCCGCGCGCGCACCTTTCCCAGATCCCACCACCGCCATGCCGAGGGAAAAGCGTGCCGCTGCTCACACCATGCCAGCCAGAACTCCCGGAAGGACACCACGAAGCCCACGTCCTCCAGCAGGCTGTTGTTAAAACGCCAGTAGGCCGACCCCCGCTTCCCCAGCCAGAGGGAAGCCTTCACGGTCACCAGATAGTGGTCCGAGAAGGGGGCCGGGCGCACGCTGGAGGCGTGGGCCCAGGAGAGATGTTGCCGCGAGATGTAAATGCGGTCCAACCGGGAGTGTGCAGATTTATGGCCCACCACCCGGACGTAGGTGAAACCGGCGTCCTCGTCCGGATGGTGGCTGCGCCAGACGTCCACCAGGGAGCGATGGTTAATGAGCTCCCTGAGGACGTCCGCAGCAGCCTGGCACTTCTCGGTCCCCGTGCGGTCCCGCTCCTCGAGGGTGCAGTTGAAATCCCCGCCGAAGACCAGGCACTCGCGAGGATCGATGGTGTCGAAGAAGGTCGCCGCCTGCCGGAACAAGGGGGTTCTCTCCGGGCCGAGTGTCGGGGCATAGATGTTGACAAGGTGGAGAGGCAGCCCCTCCACCCGCACCCGGAGATACAACAGGTGGCCTGGCACGACCTCGACGCTCCCCAGCACCTCGGGCTGCAGGTCTGCGGAGAACAGGGTCACCACCCGGCCCGGTGGGCCAAGAGGTGACTAAAGTGGACCCCGTCTCCCCACTCCAGCCGCCACTTGGCTTCAGCGGCCGGAGTAGTGTGGGTCTCCTCTAGAAAGATGACCGAGTACCCCCCCTCTCGGAGGAAGGAGAGCACTCGGCACCTGTGGAGACCCGACCCACAGCCCCTGACATTTAATGTGGCAATGATGATCGGCGCCATTTGGAGGGCTGGGGAGGATCCTCGCCAGAGTGAGCACCGACGGTTCCCATGGGGCCACGCAGCAAACCGTGAGCTATGCCAAAGGTGACGAGGGCATCACGGAAGCCGCGGGCCCGTTGGTAAACCGCGGCGTCCCTGTTCCCGGTCCCCTTGCCCTCCTTCAGAAGGGCCCTCACGGACTCTAGGGCGGAATGGAAGTCCCCCCAGAGCTGGAGGGCGAGAGTAACCTTGTTCTTGGAGCCGCGGACGTCCTACAAGAACTGGCGCATCTCACCCGCCAGCACGTGGGGTGCCGAGGCCTCAGGGTCTCGAGAACCCGTCGGCCTCGTGTTCTTTTGGGCCCCACGGCCAGAGAAGAGATTGGGGTAGGGACTGGGGCCTGAGTTTGGTAGGGATGAGGGCAGCAGAGGGAGAGCAGCCCCAGAAGTGCTGGGAGAGGGCAGTACAAGAGGGGCCTCCCGAGGGGTTACGGCCTCGGGGGCAGGTATGAGTGGGCAGGGGTAGAAAAGAGGGGGAGGGATGGGGGCAGGGGAGGTAGAGATCAGTGGGGGAAGGGAGGGGTCATGGGGGGGAGGGAAAGGAGGGGGTGGGGGGAGAGGAGGAAGGGGAGGGTTTGGAGGTGGGGGGATTGCGGGTTCTGGAGCGGGGCATTGGCTGGGAGAAGGTATGGCGGGGGTGGCAAGCAGTGAGGCCAAGGTGGGAGCAAGAGCGGAAATATGGGCCAAGGGGGCCTCCAGAGGCGGGGCTTCCTCGGGCACTGGCTGGGGGAAGGACGAGGTGCCGGAACTCCCGGCGGGGGGGCGCCGGCAGGTTGTGGGGGGTGGGTGTCGGGGTTTTCGGTCCCGGGGACGAAGGAGGGGTGCAAGGGGGGCCCTGATTCCCCTGGGGCGCCTGGGGGCTGGCCGACCTCCGCCGGGGGGTCATCCCTAGTTGAGGGTGGGGTCGCTCCTTGGGACAGCTCAGGGCAGAGGGAGGTGGCAGTCAGGGAATCGCTGGTAGGAGGAGAGGGGGAGGGTGGGAGGGGTAGTGGAGAGTCCATAGGCGGCCCACAGGCCTCCAATAGCAGGCCTTCCATGTCCAGGGCCACCGGGGTGAGGCCCAGGGCCTCGACCTCCTGCGAGAGGAGGGCGAGGCCGGGGCCCACCTCCTCCGGGCGCTTCGTTACAGCCACCTGGGTAGCAGCCAGAGGGGTGTCGGAGGAGGGCACGAGCACAGGAAGGGCCGTCTCGGCCTCTTTTGGCTCTGGCTCCGGGGCCAAGGGGGTGTTAATTTCCTCGGCCGCCGCAGCGGCAACCTCCGTCACCTCCAGCAGATGGTTGGTAGCCGGGGGTTCGGCGGGTGAAGCGGGGTTGGCGGATCTCTTGGGTGCCTTGCGTGGCACCTCCACCCTGTCCTCCGACAGGGTGGGGTGCCAGATGCGCGCACCCCCTTTCTTCCTTTCCCCCCCCACCAATAACCAGCCCTCCGAGGAGGCGGGCTGTGGGGTAGAGGAGGAGGGGCCAGGGGATAGGGCCGACAGGGAGGGAGGGAGGGAGGAGGGGGGTGGGGCGGCAAGAGAGAGGGGTGACCCGCCCTGGGGTGGGCCCTCTTTTGGTCCTGCTGCCGGCCCTGCCTCCCTCTCCTCTGCGGGCCCGGCTTTTGTGCCCGCTCGGGTGCCAGCGCCCGCTTCTTCTCGCCCGGCACCATGCTGCCGGGCGCCCTCCGACGCCCGAGCGGCGATGGATCCGTCCGGGCCTAAAGGAGGAGGGGCAGTCCCAGGGACTGTCGCGGTCGGGGCGCCGCCGGTCTCGTGGCTGACGCCCCCCGGGTCGGAGGAGGTCCCGGGCTCCTCTTCGTGCCGGGCCAGGGGGCAATCCCTCCGGACATGCCCCGCCGCCCGGCACCCAAAGCACCAGGCCTCCCCCAGGGTGTAAAAGACCTGGTACTGGGCCCCTTGATAGGGCACCAGTATAGTCCCCTCCTGGGCCACCCCACCCTGTGCTGCCGCCGGCGGCAGTTGGACCCGGACCTGCCGGTGGAATGAGAGCACGTGCCGTAGGGCGGGGTCTTTGCAGCCTAGGGGGAGGGGACTCAGGACTGTCAAAGGCCGGCCCAGGGCAGTGAGGAAAGGCAGAAGGAAAGAGTTGGGAAGGAACGGTGGGACGGATGAGAACACCACCCGCGCGCTCAGGTCTTCCAGCGGCTCCAGGGGCACGTGCATGCCCCCAACCGCCAGGCCCCTCTCCACCGCCTCCTGGGTGGCGGCCTCCGATGCCAAGAAGAACACGATCTTTCCGAACATCCGGGAGGCCGCCACCATGGCCGCGGACCCCACCACCCATGCCAACGCCCGCACGTAGGTTTCCACGTGGGGCGAGGCAGCCACCAGGAGGCAGCGGACCCTGTGCCTCCTGGTGAGCTCAGGGAAGGGGCCGCGACCATTGGGGATGGTAGTCCTGGCGGAGGCGGAAGGAGCAGGGTGCGAGGCGGCAGCCGCCGCCTGGGCATACGACCTGGGGGCCGAGATGTCGGGGCCCCCAGGGGTGGTGGAGGGAGCAGGGGGAAGGGAAGAAGGGGAGGCTGCGGCGAGTGCTTGGGCAGCCTGGGGGAGAGTCCCCGCCACGGGGGGTTTAGCCTTCCGGGCGGGGCTCTTGCCCTTCCTTTTCCCCTGGCCCTTTCTGCCCTTTTGGGGGGGTGGGTTCAGGGCCGGGTTGCTGGAGGACGCTGCGGCGGAGGTGGTAGGAGCCCCAGAGCCTGCGCCCGCGCCCTCAGCCGACATGGCGGCAGAGTCTTGGGCGGCCCTGGACGAGTGGGCCACTGTTTCAGGGGTGGCAGTGGAAGACGGAGGGAGGAGGGGGTCACGGGATGACCCTCCGGTGGGTGTGGGGGTCATGGTGGTGGGATTTAAGATGGGGGAGGTTTGTTGGGCATGGGGGCCTTTAAGAAAGAGCAGGGGATGGGAGGAGAGTGGAGGGGAAGGAAGGGTGGCTTTGCAGGGACTGTAGCTTGCAATTCCCACTCACTGATATCCAGGCTGGGGGGACCATCCAGTGTGAAAGGTGCCTGCTGGTGGAATCTCTCAGGTGACAGGTGGAGGAGCTACAGGAGGAGGAGGCCAGGTTGAGGAGTATCCGACTCCATGAGCAGTTCCTGGATAGTATTCATGTAGAGACAGCTGAGGTAACTGTCCCAGTACACAGGACAGCTGATAAACCACTGGTGGAGGAGGAGATAGATCAGGGTGGACACTGGCAGCTTGTTACTTCTGGCAGCAGGCAGTGTTCCACCCCTGCTCAGAACCCTCCCACTGTGGCACTGGGAAACCTTTACGCTGTACTTGATACAGGAGACAAAGAATCACCCCGTACAGCAGAGGAGAAGCCTCGTACCCCCAAGGCTGGGAAGTCTGCTGCCACCACTGCGAGGAGGAAACGTAGAGTAGTGGTGGTCGGGGACTCTCTTCTGAGGGGGACGGAGGCGCCCATCTGTCGCCCTGACATTTCATCTCGGGAGGTATGCTGCCTGCCTGGGGCCCCTATCCAAGACGTTATGGAGGCATTGTCGAGGATCATCAGGTGCTTCGACTACTATCCCATGCTTCTCACCCATGTGGGCACTAATGATACTGTGAGGTATGACGCTGAGCAGGTCAAGAGTGACTTCAGGGCTCTGGGGGCACGCGTGAAGGAGTTTGGGGTGCAGGTGGTATTCTCCTCAATCCTGCCTGTCAGTGGTAGGGGCCCAGGGAGAGACAGGTGCATCCTAGAGGTGAATGCCTGGCTTCGAAGATGGTGTCGCCAGGAAGGCTTTGGTTTCCTTGACCACGGGATGCTATTCCAGGAAGGACTGCTGGGCATAGATGGTGTTCACCTTTCGAGGAGGGGAAAGACCGTATTTGGACACAGACTGGCTAACCTAGTAAGGAGGGCTTTAAACTAGGTTCGACAGGGACAGGGAAGCAAAGCCCACAGGTAAGTGGAGAACATGGAAACCTGGGTGATGGGTCAGAAATGAGAGGCAGTATGGGCAACAATGTCAGAGTAAAAAGAGGGTCAGGGCAAAACAGGAAGGCAAGATCAAATCAATATCTTAGATGCCTGCATACAAATGCAAGAAGTATGGGCAATAAGCAGGAAGAACTGGAAGTGTTTATAACTATGACATTGTTGGCATCACAGAAACTTGGTGGATAATACACATCATTGGAATGTTGGTATTGAAGGGTACAGCCTGCTTAGGAAGGATAGACAGGGAAGAAAGGGGGGAGGTGTTGCCTTATATATTAAAAATGTACACACTTGGACTGAGGTAGAGATGGACGTAGGAGATGGACGTGTTGAGAGTCTCTGAGTGAGACTAAGAGGGGTAAAAAACAAGGGTGATGTCCTGCTAGGCATCTACTACAGGCCGCCTAGCCAGGTGGAAGAGGTGGATGAGGCTTTTTTTAAACAACTAAGTCAAGCAGGGCCCCAGATTTGGTGGTGATGGGGGACTTCAGCTATCCAGATATATGTTGGGAAACTAATACAGCGGGGCACAGACTTTCCAGTAAGTTCTTGAATTGTATTGGAGACAATTTTTTATTCCAAAAGGTTGAAAAAAGCTACCGGGGGGAAGCTGGTTTAGATTTGATTTTAACAAATAGGGAGGAATTGGTAGAGAACTTGAAAGTGGAAGGCAGCTTGGGTGAAAGTGATCATGAAATCATAGACTTCACAATCCTAAGGAAGGGTAGAACAGAAAAGAGCAAAATAGAGATAAGGATTTCAGGAGGGCAGATTTTGGTAAACTCAGAGAGCTGGTAGGTAAGGTCCCATGGGAAGCAAAACTGAGGGGAAAAACAGCTGAGGAGAGTTGGCAGTTTTTCAAAGGGACATTATTAAGGGCCCAAAAGCAAGCTATCCCGCTGTGTAGGAAAGATAGAAAATATGGAAAAAGACCGCCTTGGCTTAACCAGGAGATCTTGCATAATCTCAAAATAAAAAAGGAATTGTAATTTTTCCTTGTTTCCATTTGTTATACAAAGGATGAATATAGGCAAACAATACAAGAATGCAGGAGAAAGATTAGAAAGGCTAAGGCACAAAATGAGCTCAAACTAGCTACAGGCATAAAGGGAAGCAGGAAGGCTTTTTATAAATATATTAGAAACAAGAGGAAGACCAGGGACGGGGTAGGGCCATTGCTCAGTGAGGAGGGAGAAACAGTAACAGGGAACTTGGAAATAGCAGAGATGCTTAATGACTTCTTTGTTTCGGTCTTCACTGAGAAGTCTGATGAAGGAATGCCCAACATAGTGAATGCTAGTGGGAAAGGGTTAGGGTTAGAAGCTGAAATTAAAAAAGAACAAGTTAAAAATCACTTAGGAAAATTAGATGTCTGCAAGTCACCAGGGCCCGATGAAATGCATCCTAGAATACTCAAGGAGCTGATAGAGGAGGTATCTGAGCCTTTATCTATCATCTTTGGAAAATCATGGGAGACAGGAGAGATTCCAGAACACTGGAAAAGGGCAAACATAGTGCCCATCTATAAAAAGGAGAATAAGAATAACCCAGGAAACTACAGGCCAGTCAGCTTAACTTCAGTGCCAGGAAAGATAATGGAGCAGGTAATTAAAGAAATCATCTGCAAGCACTTGGAAGGTAGTAAGGTAATAGGAAACAGCCAGTATGGGTTTGTAAAGAATAAATCTTGTCAAACTAATCTGATAGCTTTCTTTGATAGGATAACGAGCCTTGTGGATAGGGGAGAAGCGGTAGATGTGGTATACCTAGACTTTAGTAAAGCATTTGATACGGTCTCTCATGATATTCTTATAAAAAAAACTAAGCAAATACAATTTAGATGAGGCTACTACAAGGTGGGTGCATAACTGGCTGGATAACCGTACCCAGAGACAGCAACGAAGGGTCCTGTGGCACCTTATAGACTAACAGAAAAGTTTTGAGCATGAGCTTTCGGGAGTTAACTCACTTCTTCAGATGCAGCATCAGATGCAGCATCTGATGAAGTGAGTCGGTACTCATGAAAGCTCATGCTCAAAACTTTTCCGTTAGTCTATAAGGTGCCACAGGACCCTTTGTTGCTGTTACAGATCCAGACTAACACGGCTACCCCTCCGATACTTTGTACCCAGAGAGTAGTTCTTAATGGTTCTCAATCCTGCTGGAAAAGTATAACAAGTGGGGTTCCGCAGGGGTCTGTGTTAGGACCGGTTCTGTTCAATGTCTTCATCAATGATTTAGATATTGGCATAGAGAGTACGCTTATTAAGTTTGCAGATGATACCAAGTTGGGAGGGGTTGCAACTGCTTTGGAGGATAGGGTCATAATACAAAATGATCTGGATAAATTGAAGAAATGGTCTGAGGTAAACAGGATGAAGTTTAATAAGGACAAATGCAAAGTGCTCCACTTGGGAAGGAACAATCAGTTTCACACATACAGAGTGGGGAGAGACTGTCTAGGAATGACTACAGCAGAAAGGGAGCTAGGGGTTATAGTGGACCACAAGCTAAATATGAGTCAACAGTGTGATGCTGTTGCAAAAAAAGCAAACATGATTTTGGGATGCATTAACATGTGTGTTGTGAACAAGACACGAGAAGTCATTCTTCCACTCTACTCTGAGCTGGTTAGGCCTCAGCTGGAGTATTGTGTCCAGTTCTGGGCACCGCAGTTCAAAAGAGATGTGGAGAAACTAGAGAGGGTCCAGAAAAGAGCGACAAGAATGATTAAAGGTCTAGAGAATGTGACCTATGAAAAAAGGTTGAAAGAATTGGGCTTGTTTAGTTTGGAAAAGAGAAGATTGAGGGGAGACATGATAACGGTTTTCAGGTATCTAAAAGGGAGGCATAAGGAGGAAGGAGAACACTTGTTCATCTTGGCCTCTGAGGATAGAACAAGAGGCAACGGGCTTAAACTGCAGCAAGGGAGGCTTAGGCTGGACATTAGGAAAAAGTTCCTAACTGTCAGGGCAGTCAAACAGTGGAATAAATTGCCAAGGGAAGTTGTGGAATCTCCATCGCTGTGGCTATTTAAGAACAGGTTAGATAGACATCTATCAGGGATGGTTTAGATAGTACTTGGTCCTGCCATTGGGGCAGGGGTCTGGACTCGATGGCCTCTCAAGGTCCCTTCCAGTCCTAGTGTTCTATGATCCTATGATTAGCTCTCATGGTCACATTACAACCCCATCCTGAAGCCAAAATAATCACAGCAACTTAAATTAATACCCCAACTCACCCCAACCACCCAAAAAAAACATAAATAAAGAAATACCCTAAATCAATGTAGAGCTAGTACCAGGCAGGATGAAACACTAATAAATAAATCACCACCACAGGAAGACCAAGTCATGTGTTAACCAATCAAGGCCTCAAACAAAAATTCCGTTTGTAAAATGTAGGCAGTCTGCCTGCCATGACACTTAGCATTCCTACTTCAAACCGGGCTCCTAGTTGAGTGTGAAACTACATTAAATGGAGGGGTATCATGCTTTATGGTTGCAGATTGTAATAACACTGTACTGTGACATGAACTTCACTGTCATGCCACCCTGCTCATTTACGATGATGCAGGATCACTTTTCCAGCCAACTCTGCTCCACTTTGGCATGCAGGGAATGTCTTCCTCTCTCCTGGACCCTGAAGAAAAACTTGCTATGGTGCAGGAATCCACTTGTGGAAAAGGGAATGACCAGGAGATGGGCCTTGTGCCATTCTCAGAGTTGGGGAGATGCTACTGAAATGTTAATAGTTTCTGAGACTGCATCAACTTTTCCAGAATGTTCTCTCTGAGCTGACTGAGGAGGGAACTCTAGTGACAGAAGTGAGAGGGCAATACCATTGCAGCACAGGTCCATCATAAGAATAGGTAGCTCTCTGCTTGAGGCATATCTTCCAAGGTTCTGATGACTGAACCCACTTCCCATTCCATCCCCCTCTCAGAACAATCTGAGGAAGTGGGTCTTACCCACAAAAGCCCATTACCTAATAAATAAATTTGTTAGTCTTTAAGTTGCTACAGGACTGCTTGTTTTTCATGAGCTTGAACTCTGTCTTCACCCTCCTCCTATCCTGTGCCTTTTCCATAGCAGGAGTGAAGTCACTGGGGTTTTCTGGGGCAAAAGCCATAGCAGGGTTGCTCCTGTCTTCCCCCTGGGGTCTTTTAGTATTGCTGAATTCTTTGGCTGCAGGGCATAATACTATCCCAGCAAACCAGTCGTTGTTAACAGAGCAACTGCTATGTGTTTTTCCTGCTCTCAAGCTTCTGTCTGATCTCAAGTGTCAATATGTGCCATGCATTTTTCTACATTTCATTCATTTAAGACTCTTTGGGGCACAACCCAATTGACTTGCAGAAAGATTAGGAACACGCAAAGAATGCAGGAGATGCATTTCCATTCAGCTGTATTTCGCAAACAAGAGCAAAATACTCACATTCAGTAAAGGGTTTATTTTCCTTTAATTACATAAATGGCCATCTTCTGTCCATCCACAAAATGAATACAGTGCAGACAGTACCAATGCAAATTTCTTTGCTCCCCCCCCCCCCCCCACATCATGCTTGAACCGTCATCTTTATGGACCACTCTCTGGTAGCAATAAACTCCATCATGACCTGTGCACTCCTTGCCCTCTCTGATGGGACCACAAATAAAAATGCCAAATGATATGATGTTTTTTAGGATGTAGTCAATTAGCAGAGCACCCAGAGCCAATAGCATGTGTTTCTACTGGTGCACATCTGCACATGCCTCAGTGCGCACAGAAAAATTTGTTCTGCACATGGGTGGAAAAAATTAGAGGTAACCCCAGGGGATGAGAGAATAAACCCCGTGAGAGAGATGCTCATTGTGCCACTCAATGCACTACTGGAAGGTGATCAAGTAACATTGGTGAGAGCAGTGTAAGAACCTGAATAGACAAAAACCTGAGTAATTCACTTTCCCTTTCAGCCCATGAACACCAAGAGACAGCAAAAACTGTCCTGCCCTAAGCTGCCATTCAGATGGCTATTATCAAACATGTGCTATTAAAATGATGTTCATATTATACAATGATAAATAATATTTTATGACATCTGAACAGAAGGGAGGTGAGGCAGACTACACAAGCACAGATACAAATACCTGGGAAGCTGGTTGGATTTTTTTTTGTTTTTGTTTTTGTTTTTTTGCAATAATAAGATTGAAATGGTCACAACATAGTAATCTCTCCCAGGGCTTCCTTCGTTTTTCTGTGCAAGGCTTCATGTCCCTTGACTCCTTTGGGTTGGCCTTAGAACTGACCCAATAGAAGGGAAAATGAGGACCCAGCTATGTCCAAATGCTCTCATTATCCCCTTAGTCCAACAAGCCATCAGTGGGATTACTCAATTGCTTAATGTTAAGCATATGCTGAAATGTTGTGCTGAGTTGTGATCAAGACTCAGCATCTCTGTTTCTGGTAACTCCTGTCACAGATTTCCAGCAGGGGCAAAATTCACCTCTAGGCTACGTCTACACGTGCAGCCAACATCGAAATAGCTTATTTCGATGTTGCGACATCGAAATAGGCTATTTCGATGAATAACGTCTACACGTCCTCCAGGGCCGGCAACGTCGATGTTCAACTTCGACGTTGCTCAGCCCAACATCGAAATAGGCACAGCGAGGGAACGTCTACACGTCAAAGTAGCACACATCGAAATAGGGATGCCAGGCACAGCTGCAGACAGGGTCACAGGGCGGACTCGACAGCAAGCCGCTCCCTTAAAGGGCCCCTCCCAGACACAGTTGCACTAAACAACACAAGATACACAGAGCTGACAACTGGTTGCAGACCCTGTGCCTGCAGCATAGATCCCCAGCTGCCGCAGAAGCAGCCAGAAGCCCTGGGCTAAGGGCTGCTGCCCACGGTGACCATAGAGCCCCGCAGGGGCTGGAGAGAGAGCATCTCTCAACCCCCCAGCTGATGGCCGCCATGGAGGACCCAGCAATTTTGACGTTGCGGGACACGGATCGTCTACACTGTCCCTACTTCGACGTTGAACGTCGAAGTAGGGCGCTATTCCTATCTCCTCATGAGGTTAGCGGCTTCGACGTCTCGCCGCCTAACGTCGAAGTTAACTTCAAAATAGCGCCCGACGCGTGTAGACTTGACGGGCGCTATTTCGAAGTTGGTGCCGCTACTTCGAAGTAGCGTGCACGTGTAGACGCAGCCCTAAAGTACAGGCCTCTGTTGTTAGAGACATTCCATTCACTGTTAGTACCAATAAGGTCTTCTTTATATCAGCTAGATGATACAGTAGGGAAATAACACACTCAGCCAGTGTGTTACAGGTTTGTAAGGTGTCTTACTTCCAATATATTGTATTTGTTCACTCAGTGTGTGCATACACAGTGTAATAAAAGATATACATAAGAAAGGCAGTGTGGCTCATTAATGACTTCATGGGATCAGGAAAAGACAAAAACAAACAAGAACCTATCACCAAGCCATCTCACGCCAGCAATAAAATAATTGGTTTTCTGCTCTATAATTTGTGTTAGGCTAGCACCAAGAGGCTCCAGTCAGGAAAGGAACCCCCATTTTTCTTCCGTGCTTTGCAATCACATAACAAGTGTCAACCCTGCAACTGCAGCTGAGAACTGGAAATACCAATGTGTTGGTGCTGAGATGTATCTAGCTTCTTGGAAATAGACCTTCCAGAAACAATTTAGCAAAGGCCTGGAAAGCAGTGAAATCATTGCTTACCCATTCATTATGGGTGAAGAAAAAGGCTCTTTGCTCTTTGTATCACACATCTCTGCTCCACTGTGGTTTCATCCACCATTCTGTGGTGAGTTACAGTTCCAAAGTTTGTGGGTCAGAGCACGTGCAGCTGTGTGAATCCACCAAATACCTCTGTTACAAGGCATGACAGCAGCATTTTGAGAATGAAGCCATGCACAACTAGCCACTCCACAGATGCAAGGGAGGAATCCCATGCCTTCTGATCTGGCAGACCCCACTACCTTGCTTTGCACAAGTGAAAGGAATAGCCCCAAAGGAAGAGCAGAGGGGATCTGCAAGTATATTCATAAAACTATTTTTCCCTTCCTTGTTTTTTAAAAAATGAGAGCACCAACAATGCACCAAGTTAGATATTCCTCAATTCGTGAAATGATTTCTGCCCTCTAATCTATGAGAGTCTCACTCTCTGGCATAGGATAGAAAAAAAATTCAAAATCCATTTACAAAGTCTACTGCAAACTATACAATACTGATTTAGTGGACTTTTTGGTGATGTAGCCTACCATAGTTCCCATCAGAAACTATCTGTGCTTATAGAACTCAATGCACTTAAAGAACCTCCAATCAATCTTGAATAAGGTTCCTGAGGTGCAGCTTTATGTGCTATGAGTCACCAGTGCCACGCACCACCATTTTTTTTTCTGTTGTAGAGAAAAAACCTTGGAGGAGAATTTTAACCATACTATGATGACTATTAAGAGTCTGGACTGACTCTGTTGAGGTGCCTGGCAGGAAGAACGAAGCAAAAAGAAATGGTCTTGCAGCTGTTTGTCCAGGAAGAATAGACAAAGATGATGCAAATATTTTCACATGAATTAGAGATACAACAAAGAGATTTGGAACTGCCTCATCTGCTTAAATGCTGTTCACTGCATTTTAGGATGGTCAAGTTTTCAAAGAATAGGTCCTCAGATTAAAGTGGTCTTATTTGTACGGAGCTGACGTTTAGCTCTCACCAGCCCTAGGATGAAAAGTTATGTTCATTTTTCCAGCAGACACATTCACATATCACACAGTAATATTCAAAGCTCAAAGGCAGAGTAGCAAATGAAGCTATATTAATATGGCCAATTTACCAAAATTCTGGGGCAGATCTTGACCAGCCCCACAGCAGCTTTCAGGCAGTCCACCCATGTAAATCTTCTCTCAACCCAATAGATCTAATATCTTGAGCCCCCACCCCCACCCCCCAACCCCCGGTGGAGGGATGGGGACTCTAAGTAGTGCAGTAGCACCACAGTGGCTCTAGGCCATCCAACTTGGCCTTTCCAATAGAAGATGTGACCAAGCAAAGGGGACCTGGCGGGACATCCCAATTCCGCAGTGATCCCCAGCTGCTGAAACAACTTCTTTGGACCCTAGCTTGGATCAGCTTTCCAGCTGCCGTAATTTATTCCACCCATTAAAACGGCTTCAGGAAAGGAAGACACAGAAGTGGTTACCTTTGCCCAACCACTCCTCATCTGAAGCTGATGGCTGGAACCTAAATCTGCATCTCTACTGTCTTCAGGAGAAAAAATCCAGTTATATTGATGTGGATATATTTAGTCTGTGCTCAGGAAATTGACAATTTGTTACAATATCACCCTCCTGGCCAACAAGGTAGCAAGGAATTCTTCCTTTTCTGAGCTCATGCTTGGACTAAACAGGTAGCTTGAGAGAGAAACTATACTTTATATTTACATGAATAAAAACTTCAAAATATATTATCATGTCCTTTATAGTTCCTCTGTGCTTCATTTCAATCATAATAAATAGGAAGTTTGTAGAGCACCCAGTCAAACCCTTATGTCCTTACTCATGCAAGACTCCCACTGTCGCATATTAGTAACATATGCACAGTACCTCCGGAGGTATTATTTGCTTATACTACTTCTTACTACAAGAAATTGCCAATTAGACTACCCCACCCAGCATTCCTTAGCTGGGAGCAGAGTGTGTCTGGAGGACAAAAAACAAGGCATGTTGGAGCATTATAGGAACCACTGATTGTTTTTCCTTCCAAATCCATCTGTGGACAACACACCAAAGAGTTAGCCAGGAGTGTGTGATCTTGTATACAAATGTGTGCTGCAATTGAAGGAAAAGGGTCTATAATGGCATATCACTTACATATTGCTATAAAAATTAATGTGAGTTGCATTATGATTTTAATCCCCGCAAACAATTTTCCCCTCCAAGGCTAAATCTCCTTGTTAAATTGCATGTTTAAGAATCTAACTTCCCTTCTCACTATTTTATTCAAATGAATTAAAAGAAAACTTTCTCCCTCAAAACGACACAGGAACATTCTCAAGAAGAAAAGCCCTTTTCCTTTTGCAGAGCCTATAGTTAAAACATAAATAATTTCCCTTCGTTTTCAAACCCCAAATTCACTCTCTTACTGTAGCATACAATTCTAGAAGAAAGAGGATTTCTTCCCCAAACTCTTCTCCATGATAGAAAACACACACACACTCAAATCTGTGCTGACAGCAAAAAGCATCTTTTCCCTCAAAGAAAGACAAATGCATTATTTGATGCATAATTGGTTAATATTACAGAGCTACCTGAGAGTAAGCCAATCAATCAACAAGCAGAATTTGCCTTGTCTGGTAAATCAAAGCACATTCCTTCAGTTCAACATTTCAAGTTTGATAGATAGTTGGAGTGTACCTACACTAGTAATTGTCTTAATAGCTCTGCTCCCCAAGCCTCTCTACCTTAACAAGTCAAGCTAATTCGAGGAAGAAAGCCCCTATAATTTATGCTTACACTCTGATACCATTAGAGGCCTGACTGCCCTCAGAAACAATTGACCCAATCTTCATCAGGCTTTGCTTTTTACAAGAGTAATTTTTTACCATCATTTTTGGGCATTTGCAACACACTACTTGAACCGCTACCATGAGCCAGAGTAAGTGGCTGGTGAGTGCCAACTTCTTCCCTCCACACAGAAGGTGGGCATCCTGTGGGCAAATTGCATATGTCCAGCTTGTACACACCTATTTGCAGTAGCTCAAACAAGAACTGGTGCCATTACAAATTATAGAATAGCCTCGGTAGCATGGGCAGAGGCTGTGGAGGCACAGCTTAGGCATGCCAAGTATAAACCCACCAAAACCCCTCAGATACCTACTCAGCACATCTAACCCAGGCTTCCACTGCCATGACTACCCTGCTATTCATACTTATGCTAGCCCAACATGCTAGCACTGGTGAATGTGAGCTGGAAAGGACACCCTTAGCTTATAGTGTAGACAAGCCTCAGAGACTCACCTCTGAGTCACAATTCCTCCCCTCTCAATCCTCATTTCAGGGAGAGAAGAAGGAGAACAGGTCCAGGCATTCCACCCTAAGTCACAAGGCTCTCCAGGAACAGTCCAGGATGGCAAAAGCTTGTGTACAGTACCTTGCTCAAGGCAATGCTTGCAGTAAAAGTCCAGCCTGAAGTACCTAATTACTGATTCTTGACTGTGCAAGTGGTAGGATTTAAGACTACAATTAATTGTAGGTGCAAAACTGCAGGCACAAATTTTGGAGTGCATACGGCACAGAAAGAAACATGGTATATCTTCAGAAAACCTCAGCCAGCTTATCACAAGGAGTGAAATCCTGGCCATATTGAGAACAATGGCTAAATTCCCACTGATTTTAATTTAACTAGGATTTAACCAGGGATGCAGCAGCCTGGTAGAAAGTATATTCACCCTTCTTACAATGCATTACCTACAACACAGGTTCCATTCCTACTGTTACAGCTGTTTCATATAGCTAAGGTTTATTAGCTAACATGTAAGCCTCTTCTTAGAAAAGCTGAACAATACGTGCCAGCCCTGTAATTCCAGTAACAGTTAAATAGTATGTAATAAAACTCACTCTCATGCTATTTCAAAACTCCACATCAACATTTGCCACTGTTCTGCTGGGCTCTGAAGATTTTATTTGCAGTGCCGCCTGCACAACAAAGGTGTGCTCATTTGCACAAAATGCAAACTGGGGCCTGAGGACATTTTGCCACCCACTCAGGCAATTACGCCTTAAAAAGTTTTGGATAGGCTGTTTAGGATCTCTACCATCCTTTGGCCAGCAGAGACATGAAGATCATTTGGCACCAAACTTGACATCAGATGAAATAAGAAGGTGTGGCAAAACTGATGCTCTGTATCAGAAGTTGTGGGAGAAATGAATGTGTTTTTAAGGATTAGCTACTCATAAATGCTAATGACTATATATGTGTGTGTGTGTGTGTATGGCAATTTTTAGCTAGGTGGATTTTAAAGTTGTTGCATGCCCGTGTGTGATGAGGTTTGGTGAGGCAACACACAAATGGGTCAGCAAGAAGCATAATAGAGCAAGTAGCTCCACCATTATACTTGTCTGCCAGTTAGTAGCAGTAGGTAGTGCATGCTACCCTGTTATCCATACTTATGCTAGCCTAACAGATGTCCCACTAAGGATACTGGTAATCAATGTCAAATATCAGTTTTATTGGCTGATGACAAATGGAGATTAAATAACAATGCAAAGTAAAAGTCTACCTGGTTTTTTTGGGGTTCTTTTTTGGGAGGGGGGTTGTTTTATGTTTCTTACACAAACTTGGGGTCCTGTGGCACCTTATAGACTAACAGAAAAGTTTTGAGCATGAGCTAGTGGTGATATCTTCATCATCTGGACCCACGGGAAGGAGACTCTGGAGAAATTCCACCGGGACTTCAACAACTTTCACCCCAACATCAACCTCAGCCTGGAACAGTCCACACAGGAGAGCCACTTCCTGGACACCACGGTGCTAATACACGTTGGCCACATCAATACCACCCTGTACCGTAAACCCACTGACCGCTACGCCTACCTTCATGCCTCCAGCTTCCATCCCAGACACACCACACGATCCATTGTCCACAGCCAAGCACTAAGATATAACCGCATTTGCTCCAACCCCTCCAACAGAGACAAACACCTACAGGATCTCTACAAAGCATTCTTGAAACTGCAATACCCACCTGAGGAAGTGAAAAAACAGATCAACAGAGCCAGATGTGTGCCACAAAGCCTCTTACTACAGGACAAGCCCAAGAGAGAAAACAACAGAACACCACTAGCCATCACCTACAGTCCTCAGCTAAAACCTCTACAGCGCATCATCAAAAATCTACAACCCATCCTGGACAATGATCCCCCACTTTCACAGGCCTTGGGAGGCAGACCAGTCCTTGCCCACAGATAACCTGCCAATGTGAAGCAAATCCTAACCAGCAGCTATACACCGGACCACAGTCACTCTAACTCAGGGACCCATCCATGCAACCAACCTCGTTGCCAGCTCTGCCCACATATCTACACCAGCAACACCATTACAGGACCTAACCAGATCAGCCACACCATCGTGGGTTCACTCAGCTGCACATCTACCAATATAATTTATGCCATCATGTGCCAGCAATGCCCCTCTGCTATGTACATCGGACAAACTGGACAGTCTCTACGTAAAAGAATAAACACACACAAATCAGATATCAGAAATGGCAATACACAAAAACCCGTAGGAGAGCACTTCAATCTCCCAGGCCACACAGTAGCAGACTTAGAAGTAGCTATCCTACAGCAAAGAAATTTCAGGACCAGACTCCAAAGAGAAATTTCTGAGCTACAATTCATCTGCAAATTTGATGCCCTCAGCTCAGGCTTAAACAAAGACTGCGAATGGCTGGCTAAATACAGAAGCAGCTTCCCCTCCCTTGGTGTTCACACCTCCAGATCAACTGCTGGTTGTAAGCCTCACCCTTGCTGACTGAGCTAACCTTGTTATCCCCACCCTTGCTCTGGCTTATTTATACCTGGCCCTGCAGATTTCCAAGACCAGCATCTGATGAAGTGAGTCTGTGCTCACGAAAGCTCATGCTCAAAACTTTTCTGTTAGTCTATAAGGTGTCACAGGACCCTTCGTTGCTGTTACAGATCCAGACGAACACGGCCACCCCTCCGATACTTTACACAAACTTGGCACTTGTTACTGTCACTCACCTGGCTGCAAACTAGTTTAACTGTATGAAGAGTAACTTTATTTTTATTTTTTTTTCTGTGATTCCAAATTTGACTTTCAGATATACTTTTTGTTTTACCTAACATGCTAAGGAACAAATAGTGCTTACCAAGCAGAAATTAAATTTGTTTGTGGGTCTGACATTATTATCATGGTTTTTATCAGACCTTGGCTTCCCTGGGCATGTTTGCTCCCATTAGATAATTTTTCTGCATGTCATTGTTATGTCTTACTTTTGCTGTCCTATATGCTAAATCTTATGAAACTAGTGGTTTTATCTGTATAGACTATGTTTTGGATTAATCACACACTATACGTTATAAATATAGTTATATACTCAAATTGCTGGTACAATAGCTTGAGAAAGGGCCATGTGACCAAAAGTTCTCCTGCATTAATATCATCATTGCTAGTCATTCGTTATTGAGGTTTGAGGGCTTTTGTTTTTTTCATTATTTGTTCAGGAACATTTCTGTGGGGTAAGAGGTGCAACTGTAACTGACTGCTGCAGAATCACAGGTCACCATCTGAAGTGACCCACAAATCTGAGGCTACCATCTGAACTACTCCTCTTTATGATTCTAACCCTCATTCATTCTCAACTGAATTCAAGGTTAATTCAGACCATGCTACCAAGCCAATAGCTGTAAGGGATCCCCAGATCCTGGAAACTCACTAGTGCTAGCGTGAGACTCACCTTGTATGATGCAGTGCAGCATAGAAGGAAGAATAAACTGTCTTGTGCTGACAGAGCTCTGTGTGAGTCAGAACTTAAGCCCTTTGGGAATCATAATGTCTCATTCTGTGTCACTGCTCTGGATATCACGCTTCTCTCTATTCCTCTTGTCTAACAGGTAATCTTGCTCCCTTATTCTCCTTGCTCTTTCCACAAGCATGCACATAATCTGTGCAATTCTGGATGTGTTGCTTATTTCCCTATTCTGCCTCTCATCTGGCACCTGGCATGGCAGCATACAGGCTTTATGAGAAAGCCACACATTTAAATTAGGCTTTCCCATTAGAATACAAACAATTGTTTTGCAGGAAACCATGGCTTCACTTGAAATAGTTTGAATGAATTAACAGTAGTTGAGCAAAAATATAAGATCTGAAGTTATGTAAACAATAGCACTGAAAACACAGTTCCTATCTGTTGAAAATAATTCCTGCATGTCTTCCTAATAGCCTAATCCAAAACCAGAAATCAGTGAAAAGACTCTCATTAGTGTTGCTGGCCTTTGAATCAGGGTTATGCTGCAAACACAAAGCACAATGCTGTAGTAGACCTTCTTCTCATGACTGACCCCACTGGGGCCCACAGAAACATCAAAAACAAAGTAGGAACTGGTGGCATTGGCTGAATATAGCCTTTCCCCCTATCATGTGACCACTGAGAGCTAACCCATACCTGGCTTCCTAGCAGCATTCACCATGCATCTTTTGTGCAAACTCTTGAAACACACTGTTTAATGACTGGCATGTCAGCTAACAGAGCTGGAGCACCCACCATGGGCTTCCTTGCAACTTGCTCCATGCTTGAGGTCACATTAATTTGCATACAGCTTCACACGTTTTTAAAAGTAACAGTAAATGCACAAGGCCGTGTGACTTGCTTCTTGTTCTGCTGTCCTGAAGACAAATGGAAATTGTACCTTGGTTGATTTCATCACCAGTAAAAACCTGGAGTGCAGTCCTTGACGTCAGTGGGAGTTTTCCCAGTTCAAGTCAGTACATATTCAAGATTGATAATCATCACTGAATACAAATGTTACCATAAGCGTACGTTCATTCATTTGTAACCAGATAATATATACAATGATGGGGCAACTATTCAAGCTTAGATGTTGGAAGAGAGACACTTAAATACTAACTTTAGGTAACTAAGTGTTAAGCCCTTCAATGGTTTGATTTAGGAATCCAAAATTTGATTTATATGAAGTGATTTAGGCACTCAAAACAGCACTTCAATACTTATAAACTCCTACTTAAATATCTACCTTTAAGATACTTAATTTGAGAACAAGCTTCAAAATACCAAAAGTATCTATAGGCCTAGACTGTATATTTATTCAAGCTCAAGAAATTAATGTAATGAATAAACCACTCAGGCTTGAGTCTTAAATTTTATATTGTCATAAAAAATATCTGTATATAAAAATTCACCTCTGGGTAACTCACAGCATTTGGGTTCCATTCAGCAAAAGAGGGAAATTTCATTCATTTGAAATGGATTTGGACATGAGCCACGAAGTTTTGGTCCACACCCAAACTTCTCCAGAATTCAGGGTGTTGAGATGGAAGTTTTGCTCTGACCCACTCAAGAAAAAAAGTCAGTTGTAATGTTTATATCTCCACTTGCCGAGGGGATGAGGATGTTCACATCAGGAACTTTGGTTCAAGTCCATCCCTAAGATGAAGCTGAATAAATGAAAGCTGCTTAGTACCCTAGTTTCCTGAAGTGTCACCCATGTGCTCATATTGGCTATGTCTACACTAGCACACTACAGCCTTGTCTACATATGCACGCTACTTCGAAGTAGCGGCACTAACTTCGAAATAGCGCCCGTCACGGCTACACGTGTCGGGCGCTATTTCAAAGTTAACATCGACGTTAGGCGGCGAGACGTCGAAGCCGCTAACCCCATGAGGGGATAGGAATAGCGCCCTACTTCGACGTTCAACGTCGAAGTAGGGACCGTGTAGTCGTTGCGCGTCCCGCAACATCGAAATTGCGGGGTCCGCCATGGCGGCCATCAGCTGAGGGATTGAGAGATGCTCTCTCTCTCCAGCCCCTGCGGGGCTCTATCGTCACCGTGGGCAGCAGCCCTTAGCCCAGGGCTTCTGGCTGCTGCTGCCGCAGCTGGGGATCCATGCTACAGGCACAGGGTCTGCAACCAGTTGTAGGCTCTGTGTATCTTGTGTTGTTTAGTGCAACTGTGTCTGGGAGGGGCCCTTTAAGGGAGCGGCTTGCTGTTGAGTCCGCCCTGTGACCCTGTCTGCAGCTGTGCCTGGCACCCTTATTTCGATGTGTGCTACTTTGGCGTGTAGACGTTCCCTCGCAGCGCCTATTTCGATGTGGTGCCGCGCAACGTCGAAAATGAACATCGACGTTGCCAGCCCTGGAGGACGTGTAGACGTTACTCATCGAAATAGCCTATTTCGATGTTGGCTTCACGTGTAGACGTAGCCTACGTCAAAGTAGCCTATTTTGAAGTAAGGACATCAAAATAGGCTACTTCGACGTGTATCATCTACATGTCCTCCAGGGCTGGTGCCATCCACATTCAACGTCAAAGTAGCGACAGAGAACATCTGGACAAAGGAGCCGCCCCAGAAGGAAATGCAGAGTGCCCACACACACAAGTGCTCCCCGTTGAAATAAGGGGCCAGCAAAGCCCCAAGCCGCTCCTTTAAAGGGCCCCTCCCAGACACACTCGGCCTGCACAGCACAAAATTCACAGAGCCGACAACCAGTTGCAGACCCTGTGCACCCAGCATGGACCCCCAGCTGCAGCAGCAGCAGCAGCCAGAAGCTCTGGGCTCAGGGCTGCTGCACACAGTGACCACAGAGCCCCGCAGGGGTTGGACAGAGCATCTCTCAACCCCTCAACTGATGGCCGCCATGGAGGACCCCACTATTTCGAAGTAGTGGGATGCAGATTGTCTACACACGCTCTACTTCGACATTGAACATCGAAGTAGGGCGCTATTCCCATCTTTGGATGGGAATAGCGATTTCGACGTCTCACCGCCTTATGTCGATTTCAACGTTCAAATAGCACATGGCGTGTGTAGGCACAACGCATGCTATTTCGACGTTGTGCCGGCTACTTCGAAGTAGCTGGCTGGTGTAGACGCACCCATTGTGTGTTAAAATGCAAATACAGGTTATGCCTTTTCAAACCTTCAGATATTTTACTTTCATGTCAATAACACTTTACCACCTACATAAATCAGGGTTCCCATCTTTTCCTAGTTTTGAATAAACTGTAGCAAGTTAGAATATTTTCGGCCAAACAGCCAACACAGCATAATAAACGCCTGTGCCATTTTATCAGTATGACTTGACTTCTTAATAGGACTCTGAGTTCCTGACTAGCGAAATATATTAACTGTCATATTCTGTATTTATTCTTACCATGAGAAACAATGATGTTCTATTATGACCAGCACTGAGTAGCAGAGGTCAGAATCTGACTGTTAATTGAAAAAGCACGTGCGCTGCATGGGCTGACTGGACGGCCAATCCTCCCCTTCTGATGAATTATTATAATGCAGGCTTCTGTGAAACCCTCCTAGGTCAGACCTCCTGTTGCTAGAAGGGGGCTAGAGGAGGCATTTTAGGGAGTCCAGGATCCTGACGTGCAGTATGCTTCTTGCATTGACCTACGTAGTCTCCTATTAAAACTGGAACAAAACAGAGTTCCATTCTCATTAATGTCAAGGGGGGTTGAAGCTGCACAGCATCTCACAGGATCTGGTCTAATAAAAAAAATACCTGAAGGATATTATGCAATGCATTAAACATCAGCTGAAAATAAAGCTCAAGCCAGCATAGTGCAAGGTTGGCTTGCCTTCAGGAAATGCCTGGTTGTATGCAGCAGCTGTGGTGCGAGAAGTACAACAAATTCACTTACTGAATGACAACAGCTTTATTGGCAAGCCAATTCAATTAAAGCCACTGCAACCAACAAAGTAGCAGGCAGCACTCTCTGCATAAAGAATATGGAATCATGCCTACATTTCCCTGAGTGCCCTCAGCCCTAGCTGTCCCTCTACATGAGAGGGAAAGGGATGAATGAATTAGACTCGGATGATGGTAATTAATGGCTGACTGTCAGAGAGTCATTTTGTAGCCCTGGCACTTGAAAGCTCCATATTAAAGATAGAATCCTAGCATACTGCCCAACCTGACTTTCATAATGGTGGAAGTGAGGAAACACTGCTGTTTTGCATTGATCAATGCTCTGCACTATTGATATAAAAATAATATGTTCATTTTTCATTTCTACAAAATATATCCTTTAGGCTACAGTTATGAGAAACTCACTTTAGAGTTTTGACGTGCTTATTAGGAAAAAAGCATCCATACTGCTGGCCTATAAACAAAATAAATACTCTTATAAAATATACATAGGAACTCATTTTAGCCTTCGGTAAAGATAAAACTAGAACTGTTGTTTTTTTTTTTAATCACCGGAACTTTGCTTACTAAAAACAACAATTTGTTTGAGTTTTCTTTCAAGCTCAGGATCATTTTGTAATTTTGTTTAATTAGACAGCTTTAGTTTTGTCTTCAGGAGTGCCACAAATAATAATACTTTGTTCTTATAAGGCTTAATTGTGCACCATGAAAGTTAATGGGAGTTTTTCCATTGACTTGAATGGCAGCAGTTTCGAACCCATCTAGTGCATCCTAAAATATGTGATGTGTGTATTATTAACTCCAGTTTACAGAGGCAGGCTCAGAAACAAGATTTTCATGCCCAAGATACACAAGTGGAGTAGCAACTTAGTTCATGAATAGTGCCACTGACTTTAGAGAGACTCTTTGGGAAGTCAAGTACTATTCACTACAGCTACACTAATGAGTTTTGTCGACAAAACTGGTGGAACATCCGCACACAAAATGTGGTTTGTTGACACTATGTTGACAAAAGTCGGCACTTCCACCCACCTATGTTGACAAAAGTGGGCCTTCTGCCTTTACCAGATGAGGAAGAACACCCTTGTGTTCTTGCCATGTGAATGTTCTGCAGGGCATTCTCTCAACAGACAGGATGTTCAAGACAAGGAGCACCCCTGTCTGATGTAATTCCGGGTGCCTGTTTTGTCAAGAGAGCAGCTGGGCAGTCCAGCCACTCTGTCAACAGAAGCTTTATCATGAAATCTCTTCCAAAAGTGACTTCTGTCGACAGAGCACTGTAGTGTAACCGTAGACTATGAGTTCAGCTATCAAAACTGAGCCCTAAGTGACTTGCCCAAAGTCATGCAGCAAGTATGACTAGAATTCTACGATAAGTATAGACAAATATAAATAGAACCTAGAGCTCATGAGTTCTGTTGACCTGTCTTTTGCTAATCTGTTTTAGTTTGTGCATTCAAGGCTTCAATTATCTCATCTTCTTTTTTAGTATGTTGATAGACATATGACACATACTTTGGCTAGGGTGGGGTTTGAACATGGAATTGCCCTGGCTGTTGGATTATTTTTTTCTTTCCCACAAACCAGATTTTTTTATACAGCTAACATTGTCACAGATCTGTTTTGCTGAGCACCAAATATGGATCTCACTTCCTTGCTTGTTTCCTTGCAGTGCAGAGAGAGAGAATCCTTGGTGGCAATCAAATTACGTGTCTTCTCCTTGGGCCTCATTCCACTCGTGCATTACATTTACATAGTTGTAACTCCACTGATTTCAATCAAGTTACTCATGATCTACACGAAAGTAGGAAAAGATTCAGTCCCCTAGTCATATATCTTCTGGATATATCCTGTCAGTCTGTGTACACCATAAATTCATTATAGCAAAATCATCTTTTTTATACAGAGGAGGAATTCATTTTCAATTAGCTCTATATAATCATGTTATTTACTGTTTCCTAATTACAAGAAACTGCACTTAATAGGTATTTATTTTTCCGTATTATTAACCAGAAGAATTATGTATCACCTGCCCTAACATGCCATTCATTTTCTATCTTCACTGCTGAAAAGAAAAGAAAAGTTGGAACAGCAAGAAAACCCACTAGCCTTTGAAGGCAGGGATGCTACAGATGGTCAGCTTGGTGTAAGGTAAGTCACCCTTGACTATTTACTCCTCCCACCTGCTATTTCCCCTGAAGACAGCTGTCCCCTTTATCAGTAGAGGCTCTTGCCTGAGAACATATTTGTCCAGGAAAATGCTTTGCCCTGGCCAGTGATTCAGTTACATGAGGGATTTGCAACTTTGATCACTGCAAGGGCATGAAATATTTGTGTCCATAAGAGCAGGCAGAGGTGAGGTATCCCCTTTCAGAGGCCTGCTATCTACTAAGTGTAATGAAATCTAATATTTAAAAGGGCATGACACCCCCTTCATACTAGATTTCATTAATCAATTTATTTTCATGGAAAGAAGAAATCCTTTATGCATGCCTGCTTCCTTTTTATTTCTTTCATTCCAATTGTATGCTTGTTTTGCTATACTGAAGAATAAGCTAACCAAGACCCATTGTCATGCCCTCTACCTCCTAACTTGATGTATGTTCCAGGAGTGGAGGGAAACTGAATGAGTTTCGAGACAGAGATGGAAAATGGAGGGTATTCTTAGAGCTGTTTAAATCTGTTTTCTTGAATAAAATCTACTCTTTTTTAGAGTTTGTCATTATAATTGCCTGGCTGCTTTCTATGTCAAAGTGACCAATACTTTGTGTGCCTCTGGGAATGTAAAACTGAGGAAAACATCATTCATTTGGACATCCATTATGTGCCTTGTTATTGTACATTAAACATTTGTATCTTTAAAATAATGACATTGCTATTATCAGCCACAAGATTCACACTTTCTCAGTTAAGTTCAAAGATTAGGGCATTGCTGAGTATCTAGCGGGGTGACATTGAATTCTTAAAGGATCATTTTCAGTGGAAAAAAATCTTTTTTGTTTTTAAATGAATTCACATTTCCAGATAGTATTTCAGTATTTATTAAGCAATAAGCATAATGCACAATCCATAATCATCATGAGGGGAAACAAGGGCCCAAGCTGAGGCCGAAGATGTCGTATAAATGGAAGGTCTTTATCTTGCTCTTACAGATTTTGCTATTTAAGTCATTCTTGGACACGCAAGGCCACATTTTTTACTCAGTAAAGAACTGTATGTAAGTGCGAAGATGGCTTTAAGACACCTTTATGCTTCCCTGAGAGAGAGGCCACTGGCAACATTCTAGTCCCCAGATAGGGTACCCAGAGCCCTAAGAAGTTGGTCCATCAGCCAGGGACTGCTGCCCCAGCTGGCCCTTCGCATTCGCCCTGCTGAGAGAATCTCTTTAAGTCAAGTTTGAGGCCACATTTCTCATTAAAAAAATTGTTCGTCTGAAATTTACTTCGGTGTGGTGACCAGTGTTCCTTCTAGTCTAATTTATTCCACCCATGCATGGAATAAGTTAGTTATGTGCATCCAGGCATGTGCAGATGTGCACCACCGATAGAAATACATGCTACCCACTATGGATGGCTGTGAGTGCTCTGCTAATCAGCTGAGCAGCACCTGACCCTCTCTTGAACAGCTAACCAAGCACTCAGCTTACCAGGGACACTGGTGGTGATGGGGAGACCCTCTCAAGTCATGGTAGATATCTAGGAAAGTAGACTTTGTCATTCATCTCCAGCTGGATAGAATCAGATGCCTTTTTTCTATCCTTCATCTGTCCTTACCACTTATGGTACACGTGTTGTTTTCTCAGTCCTGACAAGCCATCTGCAAAGTAGCAACAGCTCAGACTACGAGGCTCCCAATGGGCAAGTGCAGTGTTTTACCACTGTCTGGCCATGTCTACACTAGCCAAAAACTTCGAAATGGCCATGCAAATGGCCATTTCGAAGTTTACTAATGAAGCACTGAAATACATATTCAGTGCCTCATTAGCATGCGGGAGGCCACGGCACTTTGAAATTGACGCGGTTCGCCGCCATGCGGCTCATCCAGACGGGGCTCCTTTTCAAAAGGACCCCAACTACCTCGAAGTCCCCTTATTCCTGTGAGCAGATGGGAATAAGGGGACTTCAAAGTAGGCAGGGTCCTTTCGAAAAGGAGCCCCGTTGGGATGAGCCACGTGGCAGCAAGCCCCATCAATTTCGAAGTGCCGCAGCGGCCCACATGCTAATGAGGTGCTGAATATCTATTTCAGCGCTTCATTAGTAAACTTTGAAATGGCCATTTACATGGCCATTTCGAAGTTTGGGGCTAGTGTAGACACGGCCAAAATGTCTGTTTCTGCAATGCCCACTTTACTTCCCTAAGATGAAGGGAAGTTATACTGTCTTGGTTCCATCCTTGCCTGACTAGTGGTCAACATTGGTTATTATACAAATCCACTTATCTCTAACAGGATAGGCTATATTCCTTTCAAACATGTACCAACACAACCTACCAGACACAGGGCCAGATTCTGTGACCAGCACCTCTTAGAAGATACAGCTAACTCAGGAAGGGAAAGGGGAAAGATGGGTTTACATTACTTTTGCACCTCTAGGACTCGGGTCTGGTCAAGGTGTCCACAGAGGGGAGGTACCTTCTTCTCTGACTTGCAGTGGGGTAACAGTTTGGCATCCCTCTCCTACTTCTCCAGCCCCAGTTTCCATGTTTTATCTAAAAAGCTTCTTAAGTGCTTACACAAAGCTTTTTGTCCTGCTGCCCATAGATCTCTGCACTGGTGAGCCTAGAAAGCATTGTGAAGCTGGAAGAGCTGATATCCTAAAAACGCAACAGGAGGTGCCACAGCAGTAAGTCCCATCTGTTACACATTTGCACAGATTTTTCTGGTATCCCATCTGATAGTCCGTGGTAAAGCCATAACTAGGTGTGTCTGAACATCAAACACCACTGTCTAAATATGAACTGTGGACTTATCAACTGCACAATGTATTCTCTATAGAGAGTCCCAGCTTCTTCTTAACTGGTCCCTTCAATTCATCTACAATTTGCCCAGTCTAAAATGTCTTAATTTAAACTCAGTCAGCCCTTAAACTCTAAGGCCATGTCTACACTACAGTCATCCATCGACAAAACTTACTGTCGGAAGAGATCTTCCAACAAAATCTTCTCCTGACAGATTGCAGCCACACACAAAACGGGTCGCTCTGTTGACAGAGAGCAACCAGACTGCCCAGCCGCTCTCTTGACAAAATGGCCGACTGGAAGTATAGCTGACACAGCTGCCCAGTGTCCTGGAAGCCCTGTCTATTGACAGAGGGCCCTCCAAAGCATCCACATCAGCTTTCTGTCAACAGATTCTGTCCAGAAAGGAGTTCGGCTTCCTGGGGGAACACTGGAACACTGCCAACAGAAGTGCCACATTCTGTTGATCTACTGTCAACAGAATGCATTTGTAATGCGGCCGCTCCACGAGTTTTGTAGTAGTCTACACTCTCTAGTGTAGTCTACACTCTCTAGTGTAGACATAGCCTAAGTCTTTGTCTCCTTTTTTTTTCTCACTGTCAGTGTCTGAGAGGCAATTAAGTATGGTGATGTTGCTCCTTTGCTATTTCTAGCCTTTCTGCCTTTGGTCTCCTCCCTTTATAGCTGGGATTATTTTCTCTATTTGTCACAATATCAACAATCAGAACTGCTGGTATCTGTGTGAGGTGTGATCAGCCTAACTGCCTGTAAAAGGAGGAATCACTCCTCTTTCCCTCTTGTCTACCTTCAGTTTGAAGTTTGTAAACCCCCATTGCAGAACCATTATCTGTCAAGTTACCTGGAATCCCATAATAAGCCAAATATGACAGTATATTGGTGCTTGATATGTTGTGCAACAGATCAGTTTCAACAGAGTTGAATAGCAATCCACTGCCAAGAGTTAATATTTCATGTTTCTTTGAAATAGTTCAGCAATAACTCTAGTTCAAACTAATAATAAGAAGGAGTCTCCAGTGATTTTTAATGTTTCTTGTTCACTTAGTTTTTAATTCAGATTTCTCTCACCTTCAGTATGCTCATCTGTAAAACTGAGCCAATACATTCTTCCTCACAACCTTGGGCTGTATCTACACTGAGAGTTTTATCGACTAAGCCAGGGTTTTGTCGACAAAACTCACGGAGCATCTACACACAAAATGCATTTTGTCGAAAGTCTGTCAACAAAACTCATCACTTCTGCCAACAGCATTCTGCCTCTGCGCAATAAGGAATAATGCCTTTCTCGACAGTTTCTGTCAACAAAAAGCCATGTAGACAGGGTAGGGAACCCTTTGGCAACAGACAGGGCTTCTGGTTCACCAGGCTGCCCTGTTTGCTGAGCTTCTAGTTGGCCCTTCCGTCAGGAGAGTGGCTGGGCAGTCTGGCCACTCTCTGTCAACAGAACAGATTGCTCTTTCGATCCACTTTTGTGTGTGGATGTGATATGTCGAAAGAAGTTTTGCAAGAAGATCTCTTCTGACAGTAATTTCTGTCAACAAATCTCTGTAGTGTAGACGTAGCCTTGGTGTGATGTTTAATTCATTAATGTTTGTAAATTGTGTTGTTGAGGGGTTTTAAATAAGTCTCTTTATACAGTATATAACCAACATATGATTGCATATAAAGCCAATGGCCTTCTTTAAAAATAAATTAAAATATACACAGTATACATACAGTATGCCAGAACTTCAAGAGAGTTAAACTGCAAGACTCTAAAATTACTAGGATACAGTGTTTGGAGAAGAGAATTTATATGAAGCATTTGCTAAACTTAAACCCACTGGTCTTTTAACAATGCTAAAAAGACAGAACAAGAACAGTATGAAAAAGGAGCACATGGAGCAATGCATCATGCTGAGGAAAAGTTAATTTTTTCCATCAGACTCTTTTGTGTGCCAAATTATTTCTTAATGTAAAGCCTCCTGCACTTTTACTTAAACAATGTACATAATTATGGACTAGCTTACCACATTCAGACATGGAACTCTCTGTTTCTCCTCTCCCCTGGGTTTGGCAGGGGGTCCGATTTCTAAGCATGAGAGGCCTGTGGTAGGCCTGGAATCTACAGGGTAGAGTTGAAATACCAGAGTAATTAACTATAGGTTAATCGTATTTACTGCAGCTCTGTTGTTACAGTTTCTCAGACAAAGGCTAAACTCAGGAAAACTAAAAAGAAACAGATCTTCATAGCTGATTTATTGATAATATAATTAGGATGAGGGAGAGAATCTAATTACCGAGTATTCGCACTTCTCTCACCCCCACCCATTACTGATTTAAAGAGGAAACTACTGGTGTAATAACTACTTTCTAGTTTACTTTACTTCTTAACACTGCTGTTGTTGAAACAGCTTCAGTGTTTTCTCAGCTGCATTTTTATGTCAATACTCAGAATCCAATGAAACAGTTTGTACATGTCGGGGAAGATAAAGAGGTGGAGGAGCTAATTTGAAAAACACCCCCAAAATATTTCAAATGAGCACAAAAATTTACCTGAGGCTGGAATTTGATTTAGGAGAGTCCAGAAGAACAGGTCATACATGGGACTGGCCTTTTCCTTCACAGAATTACATACACAAAAGCACTGAGTGACTGCCAGAACTGTTTGCCCTCCGGTCTATCCCATGCAAATACATAATTGTGATGGGAAACAGAGGAACTTCAAATGTACAGTTAAAACCTGGTGTTTATTTTAGATTGTGATAGAAAGATATGCATGCCTTAATCTACAAGAAAAAGACAAGTTATAAGATGTGAGGGCAATTCTGCTCTTAGCAGGCCATGTCAGGTCTGTGACTGATTTAGAAAAAGGCAGAATTAGACCGACTGTTAATAATTATCCATACATTACTAGCTGAAAGCCTGTGCCTTTGCACAGGTGTGATTCATGAGGTTGTGCAAGTAAAAAGGCCAATAACATGTGAGAACTTAAAAATTGGACAATAAGAGATTGCGAATCCCAGGGATGATTGAACTTGCTGATATTCTAAACCGGGGATTTGCAACCTGCACTTCTGGAGCCACAGGCGGCTCCTTAAGGACTTCTTTGTGGCTCACTCCAAAGTGGAAAAAACCCTCCTGATTATTTTCAATAAATAGTGAATGTCTAAAAGCCCAACAGTGAACAACTCATATCTGAATAGCAAACAATATGCGATCTCGAAACATTGGATAACACCCCATTTAGTATGTGCAGTGTATAGTGCAATATGATACTGTACCTGTGTTTTGATCGTGTTGCTAATAAAGTCGTGATTTTGAAAAGGAAAAGGAAGCTTGCAGCATTCCTGCTGTGAAGGGCAACACACATTTTAAGAAGGAAACTGAAATTAAATGTGAAATAAAGTTGGTCTAATTAAAGTGGGTTCAGGAGTGAAAGTCGGGAAGATAGTTGGTTCACATACACACACATAAAGTGTGAGGCAATAGAATATGTGACAAGTTAGTGAACATGCTGCAGTAAACGTATCACATTAAACAAATCAGTGTGTGGGTGCGGCGCTTAAAATAGAGGATACAAAAAGTATGGTTTGGTGTTATTAATTAAGGACCATTTTGTATTCACATGTATTGTCGCTCTTGAATTATTGAGCTTTTTACCAAATATGAAAAAAAATGGCTCTTCTTGCTAATTTGATTGCTAATCCCTGTTCTAAACAGAAAGAATTCAGCCATACTTTCAGCTGTTTCTTTCTCTTCATTCTGACTTGACAGGCATTATAGACTTCAGAGTGTTAGGGATTAATGTGCTTACTGGCTGTGTTGTTAACTTGTGTAGGGTTTGTGCAGTACTGGGAGAGTCTGTGGATTTTGTGCAGGTGGCAAAAGAGGTGTGTGTGTGTTTTGGTTGGGGCTCTGAGTATTTGCAGTTATTGTGTGTAGGTGGTTGATTTGTGTGAAAGGACATTGTTCTGGGAGACTCATGCTGATTTGTGCTGGTGGCAGTTAGAGCCAAGTAATCTACCGTGTGTACAGTCTCCTTCACACAACCAATGAGATTGTTACACACAAACTTGCTCTAGAGTAAATGCAGTGATGGCCTAAGATGCTTGGTATGACATGAACACCTGCCTTACTGGAGCTATGCACCACATGTGTGTAATTCATAAGTCAAAATGGCTGAGGACCTAAAAATTGGATAGTGACAGACTGCAAAACTCTGATCTTTCAGCCTGGTGATATTCTGAGCAAAAAGAGCTCTCAGTCATTCTAATGGCCATTTGCATTGATTCCCACTGACTCAACAGACATTTTAGGCTTCAGAGTAACACACAGAGTAACATTCCTGGAATTTTATCTCATAGGTTATACAGCAATAATAATAATTATTATAAAGCACTTGACAGCTCCCCGAATCCAGAGCTGTTTACAAACCAAATCAAATAAAAATAATGAAATAACACTAACAGTAATTTGTAATCATATCATGCTCTCCAGTTTCATAAAATACAAACCATTCCAACAACCCCTTAAAACTACGAGCAAGTTTATTAACATGGGCCTGAGCTATCAAGACCCAAACTTTATCCAAGTTTTTCCAGCAATCAGAGATTTTGGGGAACATGGAGTGTCAGTTTGCATTCCTGTCTGACACAGGAATTTGTTAATTAATCAGTAAGTACAGTCAACACCATCCCTCAATTATGGCCAGCAAGGATGAGAAGCAGAAGAACAGACTGTCAGCACCACAGAGCTTTCAAAGGAAAGTAAAGAAGAACATTTCACCCATCTGTATTTATTGCTAGCAGTTGTATTGCTGTATAACAATCATACTGTTTTATTATGAAAATGTGAATATAAATATTAAAGTTATTATAATAAACATTATTGTGAGTTCTACATTTTCTGAAAGCCTCCTCTGCACTGTATGGGTATGTTTTAGTTTTGTACATTTAAATAATTCTTCATCTATGTGTTCTGCTAGCTCTTATCAACACAGGACCTAGGTGCCTCCCAATTAAAATAATGCTCTGTCACATTTTCATCTGCAGAAGTAGCTTGAAAGGTAGCAGAATTTTGTTCTCGTGTGTGTAAGAGTGTGTGAACTTGTGAGAAAACTGAGCTAAGAAAGGGATTTTTACATTTGCATCAGAAAGAGATGAGGTCATGGCTGCACCTATCTCTTGTGGGAGTGCACTACAGAACCTAGCTCCAACTCCCAAGAAATCTCTGCCCTGGTGCTCAATCTACAGGTTAACAGTGTCATTGTTCCAGTGGAACATAGCTGTGACTTGAGGTCATGGATGTCATGTCATGTGTCACATACATTGGGCCAACCCCAGGCAAGGCCCAAATATGAAGATAGCTATCCAGAACTGGACTGCACATTCAGTAGGTAAAGGTTAGCAATGCTGAAAGAGGAGTCCCAGAGTTTTTAGTTCCCAGTTAGCCAGGCTGGAAGTTAGCCAGGACACCAGAGCTAACACACCTGAATTAGCAATGCTCCTGATATGCTTGTCAGAACTTGAAAACATGAATACTGAAGACAGCAGCTCTTACACTGTGACAAGCAGTTAGCTTTGTAGGTTTGGCTTCCTTATTACAGAGATTTAAATGATGACACGGCATATTAGCTGTAGAGGAGTCACACAGATGAAGAGATAATAAACCATTTGGTTAATTAGACTATTAATAAAAAACATTGTGAAAGAATATTTTGCACAACTGTAGCCATTACTGCCATTCAAAGAAAGGAGTGGTGAGTCTCAGAAGGGTTATGTTCATTCACTCCAGGTTCCCATTCTCTGTGCCAGCTTCTACTGATTTGAAATGATCAAACCTGTGTGAAAGCTGATTGCCATATGTAGCCTTCCCTTGATCCACTATCAGTATGAGCTGAAAGCGTGGAGTGAGGGCAGGGTATAACCCTTAAGGCCCAGTGTTTTCCAATTCTAATGTTCTGCAAATTGATGAGCTGCCCCCATCCAGGAGAGCAGAGCATGGGAATCAAAAGCCATCATGTGGATCTCAGAGGAAACTTTTGCCCCTAAATCAGAAATGTCAAATGTCTATTGTGGAGGGCTAGGTTATAGTGTTACTTATGGCCATGTGTGCATAGTTAGGCTGCACATTACACTCAATCCGCACCCGATCTGCCACAGTTGTCAATGGGCAGTTTGTCCACAAATGAAGGATAAAATATGGCTCCTATGCAGAAAGAAAACTTATAGTGCACATGCTTCCTGGCTCTTCATAGGTATGGAATTAGGGAGCAGAGAGCGCACAGTCACCCCACCCAAGGCCTAAGTAGGATCACAGCCTCTGTGCACTGGGAATGCAGTGACGCTATATCTCTACTATTCTGGGGTCAGGTGAGTCCCCAAAGGCAAAGGGGATAAGGTCTGCACCCTTGTGATTAACAACCATACAGGAACAGTAAGCTGCATGCCTCCAAGAGGTGTAAGTAGCTGGTACGCAATCTCTGAATGCCCAGGAGCTCTGGGATACTCCTAGTTCCCCCTCTGGGATGATGCAGCTCTGTACCACCACTCCCTATATAGACTGTGGCTGAGTGGCACAATCATCCCCACGGAACACTATTGTTGCATTCAGCATCATGCAAATAGGAAAAATTATACAATACATTATGAAAATTACCAGTTTCCGCCCTTCATGTGGTTGGGCATTTACATGTGCAGTTACTACCTGTGTACTACAAATTGGGTGCACAATCAGGTGCTTATATTATCTGAAAGTAAGGCCCTTAACTAGTCATCGTTATTCATTTCTCATTAGCTTCTTTTCCTGTACCCAATCAGTGTGGCAAGTGAGTGAGTTATGTGGTCTTAGAGCTAGCCCACTGAGATGCGTAGCATCAGTTCACACCAGTCCTGGAGCTACATCTGCTCCTGTGAATAAGATTATCTTAAAACTGTTAAATCTATAAAATGTTTTTCAATGAGTTTGCATTCTTCAGTATCTAAATAGTCATATGGGCTGGATGAGTACACCAAGCAGAAGACTCATGGAAGATTAGGCTTGGAAGAGCCCTCAGGAGATCCTCTATCCCGATCTCCTGCTCAAACCAGTACCAGCCCCTGCTAAATCATGCTCGTAGGATTTGTGTGTTGTGGAGCCACAATGCTTAAAATACTCAAAACCAGGCGCGGTGAGAAGGTTGAGGGTATTCCTGGACATTTCATCACATGACAATCTTTAATTCCTGGAGTTGCCAGGAAGCCCTAGCAAATAAGCCATAGCGAACAATCCTGAATTGGCAGGGAGATATACGAGGAGACCTAATATGTCTTACATTACGGACTCCTATGATTCAATTATTTATTTTAAGGACAGTACTGTATCTATTTTTTAATCATTTTGAGAATTTCAATAAATGCTGCCCTCAGATATGGTTTGTATTATACCTAGTGCTCTGGATGCCCTAAACAATCTTTTAAATACACCAAATACATGTAAAATCCCATCCATTCTCTCTCAGATTAACTCTAATAACCCAGCAACTATATAAAGAGAAATTAACTGCCCCGGTACAATCCCAGGAGTCCTGCACTATCATTTCCCAGTCCTACCCAACAACCATCTTCTTGCAGGCAAGGAGAAAAGATGAGCCAAGCAGCACATCCTGGAAGGCTGATAAAGTCAGTCTGTCACAGAGGTGGAGCTTGCACAGGCCTGGGGTTCTAATGGAGAGTGTTTTACCAGCGAACCCCAGCTCTAGGACCCTGTGAGGTATGAGGTTCCCAAAGGGGCAGTAGCCCAAATCCAAACATATATATTACAATTAAACAGCCTCACTTTAGCCACAGCCTCATAAGCCCCAGTTGGCTGTCATGAGGCTGTATAGACCTACTCTTTGATAGATGGTTGAAGGCCATTTAGGTAAGAACCATTTTTTGGTTTGTTTGTTTTTTGCTTGTTTGGTTGTTGTTGCTGTTGTTTTCTTTTTTTTTTTTTTAAAGATAGTGAAACTAACAATCATTTTCTGTGTTTATCAGGATCATGCAGTTTGTCAGCAGATGTCCAGGAATAAAAGTCTGTTACCCAAGTGATGCTATGGAAACCATGCAGCAACCAAAGAAAGCACTAAACTTTGTTTCTCGATCCATTTACATGAACAATTGTTGCTTCTTTATTTGTGTTTGTGATGCTGGTAACTTCTGTAGACCTCAACAAAGCACTGACAAATTCATAGCTGAAAAACCAGACCAGCTCAATGACATGTTAATATTGTTCCAAACAGTTGTTACACTTGTAAGGATGTGTTCAGAGCCTATAAATGGTATGTAAATTGCTGCTTGAGTTAATCTTACTTGTAGTATATGCATTGTAGGCTTCAATGTTAAATGTTGTCTTTTATACTTGTAAACCCACCTGCTCTGAATTTGTGAATTCAGACAGAAAAAGTGGGTCCTTCCTACCCAGTCAGGAGGACTTCAAAATTAAATGGGCCACGCAAGATGAAAGCTGTGTTGATTGCTCCATTCACCCATTGGAGAAGAAGGAGGTGCAGATGGCCTTGTCCTTTGGGTTTGAATGAGGGAAGAGGGAAATAAAGATGTAAAATCTTCATGTTTCCTATCTCTTTTGCCATTCGGACTCTTCCAAAACCTGGAACCAACAAACCAAACAGCAGAGACCCTCTCATTCACCCCTCATGCCCCGAGGTGAACCTGGCTTAAACGCTGCTAACAATCAGTGCTGACAGATTACTAGAGCTCTGTCAGAAGTGATGTGGAAAGTGCATTGGGGTCCTCATGAACACACACACCCCCAGCGTCACGCCCCCCCACTCACTCACTGTGAATGTTGTGCTGCTTCCAATGCATACGGAGGCACCCCCACAAAAAAAAATGCTACACCACCTGGAAACAGCACAAAGTTCCTAACTCACGCTACTCCACACAGTGCCACTCAGGGGAGGGACTGCTCTGCATGCACTATAAGCAGTGCGGTGCTTCCATGGGAAGAGGCAGGTGGGAGCAGAGCAAGAGTGGGAGGGGGTGGAACATGGGCAGAGCAGGGGCAAGGAGAGGGTGGAGCCAGTGCCACCCCCAGTATCAGTCACTTCTGAGGGCTGTCACTTTTTAGCACTGTAGACTGAATTCATTTGTGTGTGTCTGTTGCCTGCTTTAACCTGTAACTTACTTATTTATTTTTCCAAGTGAATAAATCCTTAATTAGTTTACTATAGAATCAGCCACCAGTCCTGTCTTTTGTGTAAGAACTAAGGTACAAATTGATCGGGGGTAAGATTCAGGTTACCTTAATATTTTGTCATTTTTGACGTGATCGTTTTATGACAGAGCCAAGCCTTCCTGGTAGCAGGACAGGCTGAAGCCCATCAGTGGACTGCTTGTGATTCTGTGGGAAGACAGTTGTAGCAGTCCACAAGTTCATATAGGGTGCATAAGCTTTCGTGGGCAAAGACCCGCTTCGTCAGATGCATCTGACGAAGCGGGTCTTTGCCCACGAAAGCTTATGCTCCAAAATATCTGTTAGTCTATAAGGTGCCACAGATACAAACTAACTTGGCTACTCCTCTGACCCAAATTCATATTCATTACTGAGTTGGTAAAATCTAATTATAGAACATACCACTAGTTTGGGGTGACTGCCCCAGTCTGCCCTGAGGTTGGCACTCCTGATTGTGAACCAAGAGACAGCATGACAATGTTCTCATGTGTTACTTTGTTTCTGTCCATGGCACCTTGAACTTTCTAACCATTTTGTCTGCTGAAACATCTGCCATTCAACTGCACTGATTGTAGGGGAGCCAAGTAGCAAGGGTGAAAATCAGCAAGAGAAGAGAGAGGTAATAGACAGCTATATACATCAAAGCCCCAAATGTTTACATAATAGAGATATCTGGTCACCCTAATTGGTGGTCACATTACAGAGAAATGCATAGTTGTGCTGTCTGATGGGAATATTATTAATTTATTGTCATTGTTGTTGCTGGTTGTATTATTGTACCCTGTAGGAACCCCATTGTGCTAGCTGCTGTACAAAAACGGAATGAAAAACTGGAAGAATTCACAATCTAAGTAACTTGATTTTTCCCCTCTCATGTTTTGGTGTTTCTCTAAAGCTAAAATAAAAAAGCAAGTCTCTCTGGGAGAATATAGCTCTTCTTTGTGTATGGAAATGCATAACTTCGTTGAAATGTCACATAGGATTTGCATAGCCTGCCCCAATCTTGCCTGAATGCAGTATGCATGGGCAAAATTACCCCTTGTTTGGTGATACATCTACAGTGCTTCCACTAACACTGTTGCTAACTACTAGTGTTCCCATTGAGGATGCTGGTGGTAATAAAAGTTAACACTGCTCCTGATTTTCACACATTCCTCAGAAAAGATAACGCAGAGCATGCTTTAAGGATTCCTTAGTCCAGTCCACCCATCTCACTGACAACTTTTATCCAAAGAGGGAGCAAGTAAAGGAAGCACGTGGGACTTTATTAAAGGTGTTTTTTTTCCCCCACCCTATCCCAAGCATGAAAAAGGGCACTCCGAGAAAAAGGCACAGCCCAATAAGGTAAAATTGCCAATAGGGAGATTTAACTGTCTCTTTAGTTATTTACTTGTGTTTTAGGCAACTGTGTACTATGCTAACTCGTGGGAAGTGCATTTACCTTGGCAGTTCCAGCCACCCTGTGATAAACGGGATGGAGGATGGTACAAAACAACTCCACACACAAGAGCAAAAAAAGAAACCCTCAGCTTTTGCACTTCTTGCTGATTTAAAAAGGAAATAGACACACACACACACATATCTTTGCCTCGGGGAGCAACAGGAGAGGAACAGTAGGATAGGCAACTTTTCCCATGTCTTTGATAATGATCAGGGAGAAGGAACAAACTGTGTAGTGACATGCACACCTCTGTACCCCTCCTCTTTGCCTCCCCTCTTCTTTCAATTTAGCAGTTAATGGGACTACGCTGCTGTTGCCACTTCAGGGCAGTGACTGTATGGATTAGTATAGATGCGTAAAGATGAATGGTCATATATGGGGCAACGGTACGTTGTAATGTGTTAGCTGGCCTCTCTTCTGCCATCTTGTTATTGCCTTGAGAATGGAGCAAAGGTTGATACAAGAATAATACAAAGACAGAGCCATGAAAATGACTGTTGCAACTCAGGTTTTGGGGGTTTTTTTTGTTTTTTTTCCTCCTGAAAGGTACACATCTCCCTGCATGCAATTTTATTTGCTAGGTACAATCACTTTCTTGCCTGAATCCTATCCAGGTGTCATTTTGAAGCCATGAAAGGCCTTTGTTTCCTCTTGAAATCCTGGAAAATATAGCATTTAATGGCTACGTCTACACGTGAAGCCTACATCGAAGTAGCCTATTTTGATGTTGCGACATCAAAATAGGCTATTTCGATGAATAGCGTCTACACGTCCTCCAGGGCCGGCAACGTCGATGTTCAACTTCGACGTTGCGCAGCCCAACATCAAAATAGGCGCAGCGAGGGAACGTCTACACGCCAAAGTAGCAGACATCGAAATAGGGATGCCAGACACAGGTGCAGACAGGGTCACAGGGCGGACTAGCGCTTCCGGGGCAACAGCTAGCCGCTCCCTTAAAGGGCCCCTCCCAGACACACTCAGCCTGCACAGCACGCGGTCTGAGGAGCCATAGGCACACAGACCCCCGGCGCCACAGTCATGGACCCCCAGCAGCAGCAGCAGCAGCAGCAGCAGCAGCAGCAGCTAGAGGTCCACCCAACCCTCCCGGCAGGAGCAGGGCTTGCCCTGACCCATGCCGTGTGGGAGGCAGCTGAGCACCTCCTTGCCCCAGGGGAGGAGATGCCCCCAGGGCAGCTGGGCTCAACCCCTACCCCTGCAGCACCCTGCTCCACCCCCCGCCTCACACGCCGGCGGCTGTGGAACTACCCCACCAGCACCAACTGGTGGGAGCGGCTGGTGCTTGGGGAGTGGGACGACGACCGCTGGCTCAGGAACTTCAGGATGACCCGGCAGACATTCCTGGAGCTGTGCCAGTGGCTCACCCCCGCACTCAGGCACCAGGACACTGCCATGCGGCGTGCCCTCACGGTGCAGAAATGGGTCGGCATCGCTGTCTGGAAGCTGGCCACTCCGGACAGCTACCGATCCGTGGGCCAGCAGTTTGGTGTCGGAAAGGCCACCGTCGGGGCTGTCTTCATGGAGGTAAGCGAACCCACGGGGGGAGGCCAGGGCAGGGGGGCCAGGGCAGGGGGGCCAGAGCAGGGGGGCCAGAGCAGGGCAGGGGGGCCAGGGTAGGAGGGCCAGAGCAGGGCAGGGCAGGGCAGGGCCACGCACACCCTGCTCACCCCTCATTGGTGCCGTCCCATGTGCTTTCTCTGCAGGTTGTGCGTGCCATCAACGCCATGCTCCTGCACAGGCTCGTGAGGCTGGGGGACCCAGATGCCACCATTGCCGCCTGTGCCACCCTGGGCTTCCCCAACTGCTTCGGGGCTCTGGATGGGACTCACATCCCCATCCACACCCCGCATCACAGTGGCGGACGATACCTCAATCGCAAGGGCTACCATTCTGTCGTCCTGCAGGCCTTGGTGGACAGCCGGGGACGTTTCCAGGACATTTACGTGGGCTGGCCTGGCAGCACCCACGACGCCCGGGTTTTCCGAAACTTGGGCCTGTGCCGCCGGCTGAAGGCGGGGACCTACATCTCCCAGCGGGAGATCCCTCTGGGGGACACCACCATGCCCTTCTGCATCATCGCAGATGCGGCCTACCCCCTCCGGCCGTGGCTCATGCACCCCTACACGGGCCATCTCTCCGCTAGCCAGGAGCGCTTCAACGAGCGCCTGAACCGTGCGCGCCAGGTGGTGGAGCGCTCATTTGGCCGCCTGAAGGGACGCTGGAGATGTCTCCTGACCCGCCTGGATGCGGGCCCCAACAACATCCCCCAGATTGTGGGTGCCTGCTGCGCCCTGCACAATTTGGTGGAGAGCAAGGGGGAGACCTTTCTGCAGGGCTGGGCTGCGGAGGCCGGCAGGGCACACGTGCAGCCACCTGCTGCCCCCAGTCGGCAGGTGGACCCCGAGGGGACCCAGGTCCGGGAGGCCCTGCGGGCCCACTTCGACCAACAGGCCACGGGGTGAACTCTGCCCAGGCCCCCTACTGCCCGCCCCTTCCTCCCCCACACTCCTGCCCCAACGCCCACACCATGGAGCACCCCACCGCCCCCACCCCCACTTGTCCTGGACAAATGACAGCACGCACTTGTGGCTGAACGTAAATTTTTTTTTTTCTTTCCGAACCTTTTTTTTTTTTGGATGTAAATAAATATGTGAACCACAAACAGAAAACAATGAGGTACAAACATTCAACAAAAGCAATATGTACAAAAATAAAACAATCCAAAGAAACAACTGTGTGCCATAAATAATAAAAAGAAAACCAGGGAGGATAAAGGGGAGAACTATTTACATGGGGGGGACGGGGCAAATGGGGGGACCAAAAAAACAGGGTCCAACTATATACAAGGGGGGGACCACGTCCCGGGCCCCTCGCCCCTATAGCCCGGCACTGGGCATGGCCAGCCGGGAGCCCCGCCGCGCTTGCAGCCTGGTCCGTGGCTGGGTGGGAGCGGGCTGGACCGGAAGGTATGGGGGCCGGCGAGTGTCAGGTGGCTCCAGGGGTCCCTCGGCGCTCTGGCCCTCGCGGGTGGGCGACGGCGGACGGGCCGGCGACGGGCAGAGCAGCTGGTGGTGGGGCTGCAGGAGCAGGCAGGGCGGGCGATGGTTCAGCTGGCGCGGCATGGGGGGGCCAGGTAGTCCACCAGGTGGTTAAATGTCTGCATGTAGGCCCCCCATTCCTCCTGGCGCCAGGCCAGCGCCTGCTCCTGCAGCTGGAGGTGCTGCTCCGTGACCTCCAGCTGCCGACGGAGGATGGCCAGCAGCTGGGGGTCCATCGCCGTCGGCGGTTGTAGGCACGGGGTCCGCCATCTAGCCCGCTGCGGGGCCGGTCGGGCTCTCCAGGACGACTGACGCCTCGCCTCTTCCGGTCCTTCTGATGGTGCAGGTGCAGGACACAGGAGAGGAGGGGGGGAAGAAGAATGGAGACAGGCGTTAGTGTGGGCCCCGAGCCGTGGCCTTTGTCCCCCCAGCCCTGTGCTGCAGGTTCCCCATCCCCGTCCCCGGGAGATGCTGCTGTGATGGATGGGGTTCAGGGGTCCCCCTGCCCTGCACCCCGTCCCCTGGTGGGAGCGACTCTCACTTCACCCCGCAGGGTCTGAGAGCAGGAGAGCTTTCTTAGGCCACAGATGGCCAGTTTCTGGCAGGAGTGACAGCACCAGCTGTCGGAAGAGACAGTCCTTCCAACCCGTCGTGGGGAGAAGACCCCAAGGGGGGCCCCTCTGGGATGCAGCTTTCCCCCTCCTCAGGCTGGCTGCCTACCAGCTCTCCCTTCCCCTAGCCTCTACCTGTGGCCCCCGCCCTCCCCTCCCAAGTCCAAGCCAGCTCGGCTCCTCCCTCCTCTTTGTTCAGGGCAGAGGTGTCACCTGCCAGCTGTAGCGCCAGGATCATCCTTTGGCCCTGGGAGCTATTCGGCTCTTGTTGCTCATATGTAGCGTGAGTCTCCCTTTGGCACTCCCCCCACTCCATCACATGCTGCTGCTGCGGGGTGTCCCACCCCCTCCTCCCGGGGGCCCTTTGAGGTTCTGCTCCCCCCTGGCCCGGGGATGGGGCTTGGCACTGTCATGCGGGGTGGGGGGGGGGCACGGGCTGATGGCTGCAGTGCTGTGAGGGCCATGGCCCTGGTGTCCTTGGGGCCATGGCCATGTGAGCATGTGGGGGGCCCTGGACACATATGTCTTACCCCCGCCCCTCAAGCCCAGGGGTGTCCACCAGAGAGGGGTACCTACCTGTCGGTCCGCTCCCACAGTCCGGAGATCCCCAGGGGTCGGAGGCCCTGCTGCTGCTCCGGGATGGCAGGAGGAGGATCTGCAGGCTGGATTCTGCGGAGGAGGAGGCCCCCCCCCCTTCCTCCTGCCGCGATGTCCCGGGGGTGGCCTCCGGGGGGGGCCCCCGGGGTGCGGGGCTTGCCTCCGGGGCGGACTCCGGCTGCAGGGCCTGCTGGGGCTCGTCAGCCGAGGTGTCAAGGGTGGCCGGAGGGGAGGAGGTGTGCCGGGGGCCCAGGATGTCCCTGGGCTCCCTGTAAAAGGGGCAAGTGAAGAAGGCGGCCCCAGATCGGCTGGCCGCATCCCGGGCCCGGGAGTAACCCTGCCGCAGCTCCTTCACCTTACTCCTGACATGGTCAGGAGTGCAGGCAGGGTGACCCTGGGCAGCCAGGCCATCGGCCAGCCGAGCGAACGCATCCGTGTTCCGCCTCTTGCTCCCCATTACCTGGAGCACCTCCTCCTCGCTCCAGAGCCCCAGCAGGTCCCGCAGCTCAGCCTCCATCCAGGAGGGGCCCCGCTGCCGCTTCCCAGCCTGGCTGCCCCTCTGGCTGGGCTGGCTGCCCTGGCTCCCCTTGGGGGGGGTCCCCTGGGGGCGCTGGGGGGGCTGCTGGGCAGCCGTCGCAGCTCTGTGGGGCTGAGGGTGGTGCAGGCTGGCCGCGTGTGCAGGCTGCAGCCTGCACGTTCCCTCAGCTTCCTGCAGAGGCAGGGAGGGGGAGGGGACCTTTAAGGGGCCGCTCCACGCGGCCACCAGTGAGCTGAGGGGCTGGAGAGAGCGTCTCTCAACCCCCCAGCTGATGGCCACCATGGAGGACCCGGCAATTTCGACGTTGCGGGACACGGGTCGTCTACACTGTCCCTACTTCGACGTTGAACGTCGAAGTAGGGCGCTATTCCTATCCCCTCATGGGGTTAGCGACTTCGACGTCTCGCCACCTAACGTCGAAGTTAACTTCGAAATAGCGCCCGACGCGTGTAGCCACGACGGGCGCTATTTCGAAGTTAGTGCCGCTACTTCGAAGTAGCGTGCACGTGTAGACACAGCTAATATGACTTACAGAAACAGATAATATAGCAGGCCAGAAATTTAAAGAGACAATTTATGAAAACATGTTAAAAACATACCTGAAATCTCAGGGCACCCGAGCTGCGTCTACACGTGCACGCTACTTCGAAGTAGCGGCACCAACTTCGAAATAGCGCCCGTCGCGTCTACACGCATCGGGCGCTATTTCGAAGTTAACTTCGACTTTAGGCGGCGAGACGTCGAAGTTGCTAACCTCATGAGGAGATAGGAATAGCGCCCTACTTCGACGTTCAACGTCGAAGTAGGGACCGTGTAGACGATCCGCGTCCCGCAACGTCGAAATTGCTGGGTCCTCCATGGCGGCCATCAGCTGGGGGGTTGAGAGATGCTCTCTCTCCAGCCCCTGTGGGGCTCTATGGTCACCGTGGGCAGCAGCCCTTAGCCCAGGGCTTCTGGCTGCTTCTGCAGCAGCTGCGGATCTATGCTGCAGGCACAGGGTCTGCAACCAGTTGTCAGCTCTGTGGATCTTGTGTTGTTTAGTGCAACTGTGTCTGGGAGGGGCCCTTTAAGGGAGCGGCTTGCTGTTGAGTCCGCCCTGTGACCCTGTCTGCAGCTGTGCCTGGCATCCCTATTTCGATGTGTGCTACTTTGACGTGTAGACGTTCCCTCGCTGCGCCTATTTCGATGTTGGGCTGAGCAACGTCGAAGTTGAACATCGACGTTGCCGGCCCTGGAGGACATGTAGACGTTATTCATCGAAATAGACTATTTCGATGCTGGCTGCACGTGTAGACGTAGCCCCACAGTCCACAACAAAGTCTAATGGTTTCCTTATTAGATGTAACATGTTTCACTAAATTTCACATAAATGCTAACTCAGTGGAAACTTCATAAACCAAGATTGCATAGGGCCAGAGCCTGGCCTAATTCATGTTCTTATTATTTGCCACATGGGAACCACAGCGATAGAGCAGTACACCAACTGGGCTAGACTTGTAGAGAGACAGAAGAAAAATAAGTTCTCTGCCCCCAAAGCCGTCATAATTTAAATAGAATTGGTGCAGATATATATCCCATAAACCCACCCACCCCCATCCTCAGGCTTAACCCCTCTCAGTAACAACTCCACCCCGCAGGCCCCAGGATTAACTCACTTCAGCTCCAAACTACCCCACAAGACTAACTCATCCATGGCGCTGGCAGGACAGCCTACGCTGGGTGGCAACATGTACCCAGCAGAAGGAAGGCTGGCATATTCCACTGGCAGGCATGAGTCAAGCCACACACCCCAGAGGGGTGTGGCCGCTAAAGTAGCAGGGTGAATGAAGGGCTCTCTACCACTCCTTGCCACAGCTGAAATAATGGAACTAAATTCTGTTGGTTTAATGGCCGGATCCCTCTCACCACCCTGCCAACCATTAAACCAATTAAATTCAGTTCTACTGTTTCAGCAGTGGCCAGGCCAGGAGCCGCAGAGGAGTCAGCTATTGTAATGGAATTTTCTCATGGAACCCTTATTTTCACATTGGGGATTTCCGGGGTTCCACAGATCACCATTTGGGAAACACTGGACTAGAGTGAGCTGCCATCTCATGATACCCTTCTCAGAAACAGAAGGTCAGATAACTGCAGTAATAAAGTCAGTCCTGAACTCTCAGGAAATGACTCACCATTGTGCTGTCCCTGGTGCAGTCTTTTCTAAAGGCCACCATTTTAATTTGGTAGCATCTTCTGCCCATTTTGTACTGGTGTAAATGCCTGTGAGGAACAAGCTAATTGGGCGCTCATAGTAATGTTTTTTCCTGAAGGAAAAGTAGTTCCACAGGAAACACCCTTCCCAATCCTAAATTTTTTGAAGGAATGAAATGTTTGACAACATGATGGCTGCATCACACCTACTCAGTTCAAAAGTCTGGAGGACTAAATTCCTCTTCCCTGAAACACTTCCCTGAAACACTGTTGGGCTTCCAAATCAACCCACTCCTCTTGTCTCAAGCCAACAACCCCATGCTGAGGTGACGTTTTATTTCCTTCTCTGAAAGAGTGATAGCGTTTAGATCTGCCACATCTCTGAGCTCTTCATTGTTCTGTCAGCTCCTATTGTAAAATGATGATTAAAAAAAACTATAACAGATAATCTGATCTAAATAATTGCTCACATAAGTAAAATCACCGGTTTCTGTACTTTTATTACATTTTTAGCCCAAGGATGTTAAAGTCTGACAGCTTCTTGAGTAGTCTATATGTGTGAACTCACTTCAAAGTTCTCTCTGAGATGGCGCCAATGGGGTAAACTCAGCTGAGGATCTTAATCGTTATGGTTACGTTTAACTCCATTTTCAAACTTCCTGGAATTCAGAGTAGTACAGTACATCTTTAATTTAATTACTATTTATTATTTATCACCTCTTCGCAAGCCTTGGAGCTTGGAGTCTTTAAGAATTAGACATGTACTGCTAAGATATGCAGCACACGGTATAACAGCTTAATCATTCTCTTTCTGATATTTTTATTATTCCCTTTTCCCTCTAGTATATTCTTCCCAGCGTTAACCTCACATAAAGTAATCCCTCCTGTGGGAGGGGGGGAGCAGGCATATCATGGGTCGTCTCACAGCCAAACCCTAACCCCACAGTACTTTAATCAGCACGATAAGACTTACCATACATTAAGCAAGAGTACATGGGCCCTAGGCAGCCTGAGCTGCTTTTGTCCTCCCAACTACTGTTTCTTATCACAGAGCAAAATGACTCTTCTCCCAGCATGGCTGCAATCCAGAAACACAGTGCATCTGATGTGTGTTCATTTCCATACATCATCAATGCAGGGAATTCAAACAGTGGTCGCAGAGCAGAGGGACTGTCACGCTCCTTCTCAATCACCCACTGCATCTTCAGAGAGCGGAAGACACTCTTCTAAACATAAACAGCAGGATGCTGTGCCTATCAAAACTCACTTCCGTGCTCATATCAACACTGGAGGGATTATCTCAGATACATGACACTGAGACTTTGGTGGAAGGCTTTTGAATGGTCTGTATAGACTGGCTGGTTGGCTGGATTATTATTACATATCATTCAAAGCCCCGTGAGGTATATTTGGCATATTTTCAGTGCAGTTTATGTCGCGTAGAGTAATAGAATAGCTAGCGTGGACATGTGCTGCTGCCCTCTGTTGGATGGAGCCAGAACTGCGCACCTGTGTGTCAAAAGCCACACACTGCTAATATCCCGTGGGAATTCTCCTTTAACACAATTGCTAGGGGCTTGTTCTTTTGCACTGAGAGCTTCTGCATTCTATTCCCCATGAAGCCTTGAAATTCCCAGTGGCCGTAACCTGCAAGGCAAACAAAGGGTATAATAGAGTACATATATTCCAGTGGGAAACATCTCTAAAATGGATACAAATTCAGGGCTTTCTTTGAACCTTTTAGGATCTCTTCTTGTCCAAAGCACTCAACACGCACACCTCTTGGGGCTCACTTTAAATGTCTGGGTTCAAATGAATCCAAAAACTCCATACGACACTCATCAGAAACAGCTATGGTTTATTATGTTGCATGTTCAGACCATAAAATAAATACCATGAACTACATGTGACTTGGAGGCAAACCCCATAAACTGGCCAACTTTTGCTCAAAAAACATCTTAGTTTTCAGCAAAGTTCTAAACCAGACACGTTTTGCATGGTTTTAGATTTCATAACAGAGGTTTCAACCCGTTCTAATAAACTTAGCAACATTAAGCACTAAATACAGTGCTTTATAAATTAATTAATTAATCCTCACAACAACCTTATGAGACAGATGGTGTTATTATTTCCATTTTACAGAGGTGTAAAGTGAGTCACAGTGATTAAGGAACTTGCCTAAGGCCCCAGAGAGAGTCAGTGGCAGAACCGACACTAGAATTTGGAACTTCCTGGTTTTTTTCAAGCCCAGCCAAAATCTCTTATCTCATCATAAGCTGTCCCTAGAAAAGCCAGCACCATTAACTATTTTCTTCAAACCTCAATGAAAAGCCAAATGACCCCGCTCTTCTCCCCATATGTGTATAAGAAAAATCGGACAGTATAAGAATTTTAACCTTTTCTCCATCCTGAAATTGTTGTGCCTGTGTACTTGGTCCAACATTCCAAACAGCTAATATCATGAAGACATGGGATGCTCATAGACCTCAGAAGCTGAATAGAACCCACCCACACATTTCACACCACTGAAAAACAGAATAATCTGGATCAATTTAGAAGTTAAATTTTGCCTAAATTATACCTCCTGTACCACTACAGCAAGTAACTTATTGTACAGTATGGCCAACTCCTCTTCATTCAGCAAGGCATTTTACTTTTACATAATAACTTGCAATCTCAGTTTAGTAACATGCAACAGTGGTTTGGGTTAGAGCATATTTTGTTTCTTTCGTTGTTACTCTATTTGGCTAAAAGGGACATAGCCAATAAAGACCTTTTAACTTGTATCATTCCTTGTGTATCTGTTTAGTGAACTGTACTACTAACAAATGTGAGGGACTGGTAGCACTTTAAAAAAAAAGAACAGGCACAAGGGCATTTTACAACTTTCCCATATCTCTCTACCAAGCCACCTAAATGATGACCTGGATGAAACAACTCCACCTCTTCTGACCTCTGTCTGGTTTCCCTTAAGCAGAAACTGTGAGTCATGCCAAGAGGTGCCAAATTTTGCAAAGTTACTAGGACCCTGTTTTCACAAGAATTTCAAAGATACCATCAAACTCTTAAGAAAAGGGGGAGAAATTCATGATGCACTCCCAGGCTCGAGTGCTTCTGTAGATATTATTGTTTCATTTCTTCTACTCTGTATTAATACCTTATTCAGCTCCTGAGCAAGCTATTAGGAAGGCAATACTAGTTTCTTCTGTTTGAGAGCAAGTTAAAGACTGGCCTAAGCAGTGTGCTGGACATTTTTTATTTCTTTCTCCCCTGAAGGCTCAGCTTCATTTCAGCTCTTACCATTTTACTGCAGTGATCTGATACGTGTAAAGGTGGCAGGATTCAGCATTTTCCTGAAATAAAGGAAATTACTGTTTTTCTGAGAACATGTGCCTGCCTAAAGAATTCAGAAGCTAGAGCTTCAGTCCAGAATGCAAGAAAAGTGTTACAGCACCTTCAAATGAAGTGGCCGTACTTCCTTATGTTCACTGCACTAAACGTAAAATCATACACTATTACTTATTTTGGGGAGCCTCATTTTTAGTGAAAATGCTGGAAATTCACTGATCATTTCCCCTCCCAAACTCACCCCAGCACAATATTGTTTCTTTTTTTTCCTTAAAGGCTGGGTACTACTAGCATTTATTACAGTGAAGGATAAATATCACTGGTCAGAGAAAAGCATAATGATAGATGGCAAGTTTCTCCACACTGTTCGACCAAAGCACTTCTGGCATTAACAGAAAGCCTCCTGCTGTTCCAGTCCTTAGAGTAGCTGAAAATAGGATGTTACTATCACAGTTCCTTACATCACATGGCAAGGAGGGCTTGCATCATCTTGTGGTGCTGGGATGCAACAAGGGGAAGACTATGGCGACAAGGGAAGAAATATTTCTGAAAGGACTTCCTGTCCCCAAGCAAGGGGTTATGACCAGCTAAGCAAAAGCAAGTGCCTGTGTAGCTGGAAACAGCGCTGGTGCTGCCTGTCACCATTTCTTTAAATCCATTATTTAGACTTGGCCATGAGGGGGAATCTGTATAAAAACCAATAGCAGCCATGAGAGGCTCCTTTCAAAGAAAATGCTGAAATTCCTGGTACAATTTCCTCGCTGGATAGCAAAATCTCTTCAGCCAGGCCCCTTGTCAACCGATGTTTCCTGGGTAGCTGGGGGAGCTGTGTCCCTAAGGCTCACCCTTATTTTAAACTTTGACTGAGGCTTTCCTGAGCACAGACTGATCACACAAAGTCTGAGGTGAATAGTCACAGAGAGGTAGCCATGGTAGCCCGTACCTCCACAAAACCAAAGAGCAGTCCCTATAGCACTTTAGAGACGAATGATATAATTTATTAGGTAATGAGCTTTTGTGGGACAGACCCACTTCGTCAGATCTGGAAAATTCTGATCAATGATAATTGATATGAAGAGAATTTAACACAAAGATAGAAAAAGTAATTCAAAAAATGGTGAATCAGCTAGATATGACAGAAGGAAGGGGAAGAAGAAAGAAAGATCATTTCTGCAAGTGTGTGTTAAGTTAAATGGGCTGCATGGGATCACTACAGCTATCAAAGGTTGGAAAACTGTCCTTGCAATGCATAAGGTAATTGATATCTTTGTTGAGTCCAAGGTAAAAAGTACCAAACTTAAGAATGGACTTCAATTCAGATGTCTCCCTTTGTAATCTGGTGTTAAAGTCTCTTGGCTTTAGAATATAGACTTTTAAATATTGAATGCCATGACCAGCTAGAGTGAAATGCTCACTGACAGATGTATGTGTATTCAGATTCCTAATGTCTGATCTGTGTCCATTCATTCTTTGGTGATGTGATTGTCCAGCTTGTCCAATATACATAGCAGAGGGGCCTTGCTGGCACATGGTGGTATATATCACTTTGGTGGAAGTCTGAGGTGTTATTTATAATGTGGACAAGTGTCCACTTGGGCCTACTTTAAGACCATCAGGCTTTTATGGCCTAAGATATCTGAACACTGATTGCCAGAGGTGAATGACTGGGGCTTTAAACCACTATATCAGCTACATCACATGCTCTACCCTCCTGATTTGGAGGCAGACAAGCACAAGCCAAAAGGCCATTTGCACTTCTTGTGAAGCAATAATTTGCTATTGCTTTATTTATTATCTGTAACCATTTCAAATGAACATAACTGTCCTAAGTACACTATGGTCTCATTCATCTCAGCTGAGGTTCCAGAGGACAGTTCCATTAAGAAGAACTGGAACTCATTTTCAAAAGGATGGTGACTGAAAGAACTGAAATATGATATCCCTCCACTGCAGAGCTGTTGCTTCAGGTCACTGCTCAAGGCCATAGACACAGCAATGTGAGGAGAAGGCTGTACTCTTTGTAGCCATCAGAATAAACTTTTGCCTCCAGCCTTCTCAGTCTTTTCCCTTTAATAATCTATATAGAGTATTTTAATAGCACCAACCAGGATAGCATCTATTGTTGTGTGAAATAATATTGTTTGGGGCCTGATTTTCAATGGGCAATCAATTTGTGAATGGACCTACATCAATATGTATAAAGGCTAGAATCGCAGCATGCATTTTAAGAAAAAAGTGCCATTTCTTTCTCCAAGTTTGAGAACCAGGGTGAGACTATTAGGGGTTAAATAATATAAAAGTCTGGAGTCTAGGGCATCAGGTTCCTTGACTACTGAAATCCAGACAGGATTTTTTTTAAACACTGTACTGTTTGACAAAGGTGTCATGTGATATTAAACACGATCTCAAACCTGTGAACACTGACCTTTGCCCCTCCTTTCAAATCTGAAATGTAGATTTGGCTGGGATACAAAATCCCGTCGACAGACCAGCACTGAAAGTTTGCACACCAGTTTGAAATGAAATGGTACAATACAGGGGTCAGTGTAACACAAAACACTGGGAACAGAAGACATAACACAGACTCTTTATTTCTAAACACCACTGTAGAAGTTAGCCGCCCTATTTCCCCAAGACTCAAATGGATACAAACTTTCATTTAATCTCTTCGAGCAATTTTACAATCACTTTCATAAGTCATTTATGACCCTAATGGTTTTACTTTTAGATATGTAGCGCCTTATCTAGAACTTTTATATGCTTCCTTGCTTTTGCAGGATAGGAGACTCTTAAGAAGGGATGAAGAAATATGTTTGTTACTCTCTATAGTGTAATTGTAAACCACAAGGAAGCATATCCTTCCTCATTTCACAGCTAAAAATCTAGCAAACCACAACTGCCTTACTTGTTCAGATAGAGGCACGCCATTGATAAATGGGATCCTGAACAGTCAGGCTTATGCTAAAACACAATAGTGAAAAGGATATCCCCTGTGCAGATGTTAGCCCCTATCTTTGGAAAGGTGGTTATGAATAGGGAAGCTGTAGGATCTGATAAAACATCTGGATTTGAAGGATTTATTGAGAGGTCACCATGGAGCTTCTGTCCCTCAATGAAAGGAAAAAATAAGATTAAGAAAACCTGGCGGTTCAGGGTAAGCTAAGATGGGCTAAAGGTGAAAAAAAAATATTAGTTAGCTTTTCTGCCAATCAGGAAGCAAATTTTGATTGGCTGTTTCACTGAACATTTCTGCATATCCAATAAACATTTACAGGACAAGAAGGACTAATATTGTTTGCATGAAGAAGCTAATTTTCAGGCAGAAGATCTGCATGAAGACAGCTTAGAATTTTGAAGAAAGAGTAAGCATGGCAGAGAAGGGATAAATGGAAAAGAACAGCCAGAGGAAGGAAGAGGCTACATGAACAGGAAGAAAAAAAAAAGCAGATGGCCCACTCACTAGTTATATGGACCCATTTAACATTGCAGCAAGGTGTATGCAAATCACCAAAGGGTGCAATCCGAGACAGAAGGATTTTCACTAAAGAATAAGATGCTCCTATATGACAGCACAGGAAGAGACCAAAAGTTCCAGCATATGCTAATAATACTACTGGTACACAGAACTAATGCTTTTCCTGCACTGATGGGTTTTTTTTCAGCCTGTCTCTTCTGCCAAGCCCACTAGTGCTTTCAGAGCCCTAATCTTAATGGTGTAAGATAGATACAATATAATTTTTATTGCCGTCTTTGACCTCATGCTTTTCCTGATTTTGTTGATCACTACTTGTTGAGCTCTAGCTCTCCCATGGGCTCTTCTGCCAGCTACAGACCCTGCAGCCCCCACCCACTGCGGGAGATTTCAAGATCCACAAGGGAAGCCCATATAACTGAACCTTGAGCCAGAGAGCACTACACTAGGCCGGGGAACCTGATGAGATTGAGGTGGGAATGACACTGCACAGAGAACCCATCTTCACTATATGCATGTCTACCCCCCAGGCCCCCATGCAGAACCCATGCTCTGGCCCCCAGAGAGGAGTATCTGCAGGATGGGGGCGAACTGAGGGTAGTCACTCTTTGAACAGTTGACTCTGAGCCCAGATTTCTCTGGAGTTTCCTACTCCTAATCTTCCCCTGTCAATTCCTGATCCTGGAAATGGGGTGTCAAAGCAGAAGTGGAGTGGGTGGGGAGGGGAGAAATAAGTTAGTGTATTACATTATGTGCAGTATTCAACTCTGGGCTCATTTTATTTGCACTGCCATCTCCATCCTGATATTTACATTTTGCCGTTTCACAAAGTTCACTTTGTAAATAATGAGTAAAATTCCCGTCTGTTCAGCCAGGCAATTCTGGGCCGCATGTGTGTGTATATGTCCTGGGAAATCCTTGGTGAATTCAGGATGGAAAAAAGCACAAGAGCTCATAAAATGCCTCTTTAATATTGAAAGGATATCTGTGGGAGGATTACCACAGCAAGGGGCCGATCTATTGGAAAGGGTTTTGTTTTTTTTTTACAGAAGGTATTTAATACTATGTGCAACAAATGAAAAAAAACATTTTACAGATGCTTCAGTCAGTGGAGTCCTCAGCCAAGAATTAGCTGACAGAAAGCCCTGTAAACCTTGCTTCATAAATACTCCTAGCCTAACTAACCTATGGCCTCATATAGCTGCCTACCTGGTCCACTAACCCTGTTATGTGCTAAATTTATGAATTTTAAACAAGATAAAAGAAGGACATACTGGATTTATTTTTCTCAAGGAAAAAAATATCAAAAATAACCAACTGGCATTTCTCACAGGTTACGTCTACACTACATTCCCCTTTTGAAAGATGAATGCAAATGAGGGAGATCAAAAATGCAAATGAAACACTGATTTACAAATATCATGCTTTATTTGCATAATCTCGTGTGATCACTTTTTTTGGAAGAGATTTTTTAAAAAAAAAAGCAGTGTAGACAGGGTTCTTTCAAAAAAAAGAAACTTTTTTGAAATAACGCTTAATCTGAAAAAATGAGGTTCACAGGGTTCTTTCACAAAAGGTTTTTTTTCTGAAAGAATCCCATCTACGCTGCTTTTTGAAAAAAAAATTCTTCTGAAAAAGCAATCACCTGATATTATGCAAATGAAGCATGAGATTTGTAAATCAGCACTTCATTTGCATTTTCAATTTCCCTCAGTTGCTTTCTTTTTTCGAAAGAGGAATGTAGTGTAGATGTAGCCAGAGAGTATATCCTATCTAGCAACTGAAAATGAAAATTAGCCACTAACAACCAACTGCTATTTTATAATTCTAGCTCCAGTCGTCTGTGGCATTTTTTTAAACAAATCCCCATGAACAATGACCTATGCTGATAACAGGAAATCTTCTCCTTCTAATACAGGTCAGATGTTAGTAGCTATTCAATAACTGATTGCAAGAAAGGGATGAAAAGAGAGGGCAGGTTAGAGGCTCCTGCTTTGCTTGAGGGTGGGGTTAGCTTTCAGGGTGGAATTAGGGCTGGGGTTAAAAGTCTCGGTTGTAGTTTGACACTGTAATCTCAGGGCTGGTCATTCTCATGAGATTTTGGCTCCAATGACTCATAAATTAAAACTGATCTTGTGAGATTTCTGACATCTTGAGCCAAAAATCTCATGAAAGAGGAGAGCTTCTCTCACCAGATGTCAGCTGCATCCAGTGGAAACTGGAAGTGTTGCTGCTTAAATTTTGTAGCTGACCCAGAACCAAAATTGCAGTGGTGGGCTCAGACCTGGGGATGCAAATCCAATTTGTGTTAATCTCTTTAAATGGAGCCCCCAGCTCCTTCATAGCAGATGCTATGGAAATTGGTAACATAAATAACCTAATCCCTAATTCCAAAAGGAGAAGTATTTACCTGGTCTTCCTATTGTACTCAACAGCCCCTCGACCCAGCATACTATATCGGAAAGTACAATAATGTCTGTGTGAAAAGCAGTCTTGTGGGGGTTGAGTTTTCTTTTTTAACTTTGAAAAGAACATTTTAGCTCTCCAATCACTATGCCACCCGTCTTCTCTGAGTAACGCCTATTGTCTTTAAGTATGTGAACTACAGGGACCACATTTTTGTTGCTTTTTAGAACAATTCTTGACCTTTAAACTCTAAAGCTGGATAGAGAGCAGACAAAACACTTAGAGGCTCTCTCTCTTTTATCTCAGCTGTCCACACCTTGCATTCCAAGTCCCTCTTCTATCTACAGACTTTAACCTCCAGTGCTTGACAAACAGCTGGGTCTAAGGCAAGGGCAGTGATTAGACTGTCTTGTAACTTACATACACGCACACACAAAAAATAGATTCTAGAAAACAAGAACTGACCAGATGAAACTCACAACACAGATATGGTAAAGTGTCTAATCTCTCCTCTGCCTGGCCAGAATAATCATCAATAGCTGTGCATTCAGTCAGGCAAACTAAACATTTCATAATCTTTGGATGGATTTAACAGAGCAGTAATAAATTATGCTGCCAGCAGCAGATCTGTCCAGCCATATGGTTATACCTTTGACATAACCCTTCAACCCAACAGGCCCCCAAATGAGAAGATTCATGTCGGACGATATGAGCCCAAAAAGTCCATAAATTAAAATGTCGCCCAAGGGACGTGCCTCTCAGAGTGCCCTTGTGCGAGTGAGCAGAGCTGTCAGTGCCAAGCCTCAGCAGGAACACAAATGGATTGGAATGAAGCCAATCACAGATCCATTAATCCCACCCCTGAGATGCAATACATAAATATATGCAGGGCCAGATTCTGATCTCAGCCACAGTACTGTAAACCTGGAGCAACACCATTAACTTCAGTGAGGTTATTCTGGATTTGCACAGATATAACAGATCTGAGTCGGGCTTTCAGGATTAACATGTAATTTGAATAAGCCTTTTCTTACTCTGTGTGCCATGGACATTCAGTGCTCGGGCCTGCCCTCTAAGGCAATGTGCACAGCCCAAGAAGACACAGAAAATCACATATTTCTTATGTTGGCATCAGCCCAGTAGCCTGGGTTTACAAAATCAGACAGACATAGGGTCCTTGGATCCAATCGTGGCCACATAGGACTCAAGACCTCTAGGAGCCTAAATGGACATCAGGCTGTCTTCATTCCCGTTTTCCAGTGAGCCCAAACAAGTCAAAGAGAAATGAACCTTCTCTCACTCGTATTGAGCAGTGGGGAGTTACATGGGAGACTGGCTCAGATATTCATTCCGTGGCACTGATAAAAGAGATACCAGAATATGGTGAAATACTTTAGGGAAAAATAATAGCCATTTTGTTAAGGACCCTTGAAATCTTAAAAGAAATGCTCCTTACCTGGTAGATGATACTGTCTTTGGAGGGTGTAACAATCACACTTAGGAGAGAGGTCATGTGTTCATGATGTGAAAACAAGGCTATGAAAGAGCTGGTGCTGACCTAATACATGTCTCCTGTAGTCAAAGTTTGGCCCAGGAAGAGCTTTTGTATTATTACAAAATGAGACATTTTCACTAAATTAGATATTTTCTGTGAAATATGAGAGAAGTGGAACTGAGCAGCTCCATTTAAGGCCAATTTTTAGAATGGGTATGAAAGTGGCATTGAGACTGTTTCTCAAACTTGTAAAAATAGCAACTTCCACACACAACTCTGACAGAGGCTTCTATAACCCCAAGCTCAGCCACACTGTGATACATGCTGGAGTCCTGTTTTAACAGCCAAACAGCCCTTCAGAGGATGCCTTGTGAGTAGTGCATGGGCCTGCTGGCTGAATCACTCAGCTGCACCTGACAAGAACTGGGCTCAGTTCTTGCCTGTGCTGCAGACACACTTTGTGACATAGGGTGAATCATTTCATTTCTGTTTACCTCCATTCGCCATCTACAAGATGAGGAAAATCATACTCCTTTCCCACATCTTTATTTTTTTGTCTGTTCAGACTGCATGTTCCTGCGGGAAGGGACTGTCTCTTACTATGCAGTTCTTAGCACAAGGGACTGATCTTGGCTTGTGCTTCTAAGTACAAGTGGAACATGCGTGTTGTGACACATCAAGCAATCAGCCCTTTCTCTTCAGTGATTTTCTCTGCAATATGTTAGGATAGCTTGTGCTGTAGGTCACAAGTATAGCATCTTTAAAAAAACAAAAAACAAACAAATTTAAAAACAGAAAAACCCCAGTGCAGCAAAGAGGGGTCATGAAGAATAAGCTATGGCAGGATTCATCTTTGGGTCCCAACCAACCCATGAAGGAGCTGGTCTCTCCTGATGAAAGTGTCAGCTCTTTTAGATAGTATTTCCCGAACTCTCGATTCTGTGTTAGACATAGTGCTGCACTGGAATTGTCTGAACCTTCCAAAAATGGCACTTAGGAAGAAGCTGCCCCAGCATTAGGGAGATGCAAGAGGGGAAATAAGGCTTAAATGCACCTAACAGGTGTTTTATTACCATGCAGCGTTAGTAAAAACAGGACTTCTTTTCATCATCCTTCGAGATTGTTCTTTATGGTTTCAATACACTTCATATTACAGTCTAGAACACATACCTTTGTTCCACACATTGTAGGGGGACAAGAAATCAGTTTGTCCTTTGAATTTTGTCACCAGAGTAACAAACCCAGCTTAATGAGCATTTGGTAGACATGTGGGTTGTACATTCCTGTTTCTTTATCCAGTGTCCAGCTCTTCAGAATATGCAGCTTGGGAGACAAGAAGGCTAGATCCTCACTTGTAAATTCACATAGTTCTAGTGGCTTTGGTAGAGTTGTGCCACTCTCCTCTAGCTGTAGATTTGGCCCAAATACTCTAAATTCTTGCTCATCTACGTGTGTTCTTATGGGATTGCACAGGTGTAACTGACAGTTGTAGGTTTGTCTCAGTCTTTTCTATTCACATTGGCCCAGTCAAGGAAGTGTAACAAGCAGGCAGGAGTTTACTCCTCACAAATTAAGACCCATTTAGACTCCAGCATGTTCCTATGATATCCATTCTCCTACAAGTATACAAGGGCATGTCTCTTCCTGACACCCAAATTACCACTTGGCATCCTCAGTTGGCCTCCACAGTTCTTCATGCTCTAAATTACCTTGTTTTCTTTTCTTTTTTCAAATATGCAGCAGACAGAACACTGCACAGGCCACATTCAGAGATAGTCCCACAAGAAAAATTAAACACTCTTAATGCTTTTTTAAACTGAATTGGGCCCCTTCATTTGCATCTCATAATAAGGATGTTATCATACTGGTTTATGGCTTGGCTCTTTACTTTCTATCTCTCCAGGGCTAGATTACCCCTCATCAGTTCAATATATGTCTGTGAACTAATGTAATTTTAAAAACACTTTTCTTCCATATTAACATTGCACCCCTTACAAGTCAAAGGTTCTACTTGCCAACGTGTATGGAACGTTTGTACTCAAAAGCAGCCCTAGCCAGATATTATACTACAGAGCAAGGTTACTGGTGACTATGGTGGCTTCTACCTGTGAGGCAGAAACCTAGCTGGCCAGTCCGTTTTCACCTCTTTACACTGAACCATAATCTCCAGTGTCCTCAGTCTCTTCATTTAGATTAATTGTAAAACATTGTCACTAGAATATTAAAATAGTGTTTAAGACACAAAAGGGAATAAGCTAGTCTGGAAAATGCATAATTTCCCTCTGACCATTTCAGTAGTCACATACAATAGGATTTTTGTCCCCCCTGATTATTGGCACCACATGAACTACTTGTTCAGGGAGGCTAGCCCTCATACCCACCCCTCCCTCCCCGCTACCCCATCCCTCTCTTTACCTCTTTTCCCCTTCTACAGCCCCAAGCCTCCCTCTGGAGATGTTCCCCCTCAGTCCTGCACCACCTATGTGTCCCCTGACCCCACACACAGCAACAGGCAGCGTGGGCCCAATGCCACAGCCGCAGATCACCCCGCAGGCAGCTTAAATACACTTAAGCCCAGAGTGCCCAGCAGTCAGCCCCACTGACTCCAGCTGCCCCAAGTCCCAGGCCACAAGCCAGCCTGCCCAGCTCCAGAAGACAAATGGGAAACAGGAGGGGCATTGGGGCAGGGCATGGGTGGGGCCATACCTAGCCGTATGGGGAGGCTTAGCCTCCCTGACCTGAGATGTCAGCTGTAGATGCCTCTGCGTATGATTGCCGCTATAGCAATATTGTGATTAAGTTTTCAATAGCTTCTTACTTTTACAACTGTCATGCTGTAGTGCTTTCAAAAACAGTGGCTTGGCCCATCAAAAACTAAGGACACCTGTGTTGAAGGGCTCTCCTGTTGCAAACACTCTCTCCATCGGCAAGGGCTGCAAACACAAGGACAACTTACCCATAAAAGGGAAGTACTTAGAAGGTTTTTCTCTCTCCCCATCGGCCCAACCCAAACATCCAGTTGCATGCATAAACTGAGAGAAGACTAGGCCTATATAATATTGTTTCAGGAAGAAGAAAGGAGGCAGAGCTTGAATATGCCAAATGTCAACATTTGCTAAAGTGTCCAAAGGTGAACTGTGATGAGTGCTCAGTGCTTGTAAAGCAGACTCACTGAGGTATCTCAAACCTAAAACTCAGAGGCCTGTGCACACTTGAAAATGCAGGTTGAAGAGTTCTTTTAACCAGAAAACCCTGAATCATGTCCGCTCCTAATTTTATATTGCCATCCTCTGTTAGAAATATCTTTGCAGGCACGTGCCATCTTCTCAGAAATAGAGAATGGAAAATATAACAAAAGTTAAATGCACTTACCAGCTGTGAAAGAGGGTGTGGTGTTAAATAGCCACTCATTGCAAAATGGCTCTTCTAGGGTTGCAGAAAACCCTTCACCAAATGTAAAGGCCTACGTCCAGGAAAGTGTAACCCAAGCACCTTGGCGTGGTTCACTACCCCATGTAGTGGCACCTAGACCCCTTACAGCACAAGAATGTGTCTCCTCTACACCCCTAACTGCACGCTAGCTGATTTCTTGCTCAAACTATAGAGGTTGCTGCACCAAGGTTTCATGTTCAAGTCTGCCTCCGGGCAATTACAAAAGCATGGAAGTGGTTAAACAAAAAAAAAAAAGAAGCAGCTCCTAAATGAGGGCAAACCTGTGCTGAAATGAGTTCAAGGGATCAACCATAAAGGTTTCCCTGGCAAAAGGTTACTTCTGTGTATCACAATACTGTTTAAAGTGGTGTTTCCGAGGCAAAATCTAGATTTTCTTTTTCAATTATACTGGGATAATTATTGATTTCCTGGAAGTTAATTACAGTGTACTCTGCTGCAAGGGAAAGGCGATCAAGGACATCTGAACCAAAGAGAGCGTGGCTGAAGAGTTGATAATGGGACTCAGGAACTTTTACCTCTAGGTCACCAGTTTAAATTGGCCAGTATCACTAGTAGACAAAAGTTTTTGCCACATGATGGCTTTTCCTATATCCTGTGTATGAAATGACTTCACAGCTGGACTGCTGATGAGGGGAGGCTGGACAAAAGGGGCAGTTGCCCCAGGGACTGGTCTTTCAATGGGGCATGGAGCTCCAGCCCCCAATACCACCTTGCCCCGTGGCCCGTGGTGTCTGTCAGCTCCAGTGGTCAATAGTGTCACTGCCATTCCTTGTAGGAGACAACTGTCTACATCAAGAAACACACCCCTGTCCCCATTGGTACTCACTGGCATGCTCGTTAGTCGAAAGATGCTTCTAGTGTAGCCATAGCCAAAGAGAACAAAGACTGAGCAGCATCTAGAACCCCCGCCTCCAGCCCCACACCCTGTAAAAGGAGGTCCCTCCAGATCAGGGCTGGGACACAGTCATAACGTAATAGGGGGAACATTGAAGTGCCACTGCACTTCCTATATTTTTTTTCTAGAAAGTAAACAAAGGTCTATAGTTAGGGCCTTACCAAATGTATAGGTGTGAAAAACACATCATGGACCATAAAATCTGGTCTCCCACCATTACAGGTGGTCTTTTGGGTGCTTTTGCTCTATGCTATACAGAGTTTTGGAGGGAAACTACAGTTTCTCAAATGGAGGGTTCTCACCAAAGAAGGAGTTGCAGGGGCATCACAAGGTTGTTTTGGGAGGTTTCATGGGATTGCTATTGCCACCCTTCCTCCTTCTGTGCCACCATCAGAGCTGGGTAGCAGGAGAGCAGCAGCGGTTGGCCAGGCACCCCCTTTCTAAAACATTGCCCTGCCAGCAGCAACACAGAAATAAGTGTTAACACCACACTGTGCCGCTCTTACTTCTGTACTGCTGCCTTCAGAGCTGGGTGACCAGGCAGAGGCTGCTATTATCTCAAGGCCCAGCTCTGCAGGAAGCAGAACAGAAGTAACTGTGGCAATACCATACCATGCCATCCTTCCTTCTGTGCTGCTGCTGGTGATGGTGGCTCCGCCTTCAGAGCTGGACTCTGAGTCAGTAGCCACCACTCTACAGCTGCTCAGCTCTGAAGGCTGTGCTGCTTCTAGCAGCAGTACAGAAGTAAGGGTAGCAGTGCCACAACCCCGCGATAATAACCTGGTAACGCCTCCAGAAGCCCATTTTGGGTCAGGACCCCTACAAGTGCAGCACTGTGAAATTTCAGATTTAAATAGCTGAAAGAATGAAATTTATGATTTTTAAAATCCTGTACCCATGAAATTGACCAGCATGTGCTGTGAGTTCAATAGGGCCCTAAATATAGTACAGAACTGGGACACAAATACAAGAACTCACATGGCCAAACATACTGAAATTAAAAATCTCAATTAGGGCTCCATCCTATAAGCCCTGCCTACACAAAACTACCAAGGACTTTAGTGGGACATCCGTACTGAAAGCATGATCCTGGACCATTGAAATCACCGGGAATTTTGCTATTGGCTTCATTGGGAGCAGAATCAAGTCAACAAAGGCCTCTTTTTTCTGCTACAGCACCTGCAGAAATGCCTCTCTCAAACTTCTTTGCAACAACCACCTTTGCATAGGCCATTGTTCAACGGATAGCGTGCCTTTCCCACTTGGTACCTCACCATTTCTAGCTGGAAAGTGTTAAAATTCTACTAATTAACTCGGTTCAGACTTAGGTTTTAGCTGAAGGCTCTTTGAGGTGTGTTTTAGAATAACACATCCATCAAGTTATGTGGATGTTTCAAAGGATCCCGTAAGTAATCTGGCAAGTATCCATGCCTGCAGTTATTATGGAAAACAGCTTTCACATGGACAGAGAGGACACTACCTTTGGTGAGTGGCCTTTGGCCTGTTGTCTGCATCATGACATTAAGAAAAGTTCTCACTCTTCTATCTAAACTTTGCCATTCAGAAAACTCCTTTTGCCAGGCATTTATGGGTATTAAACTTGGTAACAATTGTGCTAGAGTGGACAGTAAAGATGGAAGGACTTGACTTTGGTTCTATGTTTAAACAATTTTATAGTGCTATTAAAAACAAAAAAGCAGTCGTATAGCACTTTAAAGATTAACAACATAATTTATTAGGTGATGAGCTTTCATTGGACAGACCCACTTCTTCAGATCTGAAGCTTATCACCTAATAAATTATTCTGTTAGTCTTTAAAGTGCTACATGACTGCTTTTTTTTGATAGAATAAAGACTAACACAGCTATCTCTCTGTCACTATAGTGCCATAAAATATCACAAATATTTGCGAGGAAATAGTTCCATGTTATTGGTAGTATTTATTAATCCTTTATTTTCATAGCTTGTAATAGGCATCAGCCTGTTGTGTTCATCAGCACTATGGCTGGGGAACGTACTTTCTTGGCCAACACAATATGGCATTTGGATTTGCATAGTAGAAACCAAATACTGAATGCACAATTGCCATCAATGGGAGGGCCATAAACTGACGAAAGGTGGTCCTTTTCACATCCTTGGCAGACATCTGCAAAAAAGAAGGTGTTTGCACACATTGCCTCCGGACAAAATGGAGGAGAATGGAAATCATCATATTATATTAAAGCAGCTATGAGCAACCTAGGCTAGTGAGTGAGCTGCATGAGGGGTCCTCCATCTCAGTGGGTCTCAAGATTGTCATTATCAAGATGGTCTCCCAGGATAGGATTGTTTTGCTGACTTGCATACCTAGAATTCACATTGTGTACTGACCAAACTGTAGCAGCACTTTGATTGGATGCAGAGGGAGTTCTCGTCACTCACAGCCAATGTTGTGTGCAATCAGCCTGCACCTCACTTCACGCAACGTTGCTTTACATGTGACTCACTTTAGTAATACTAGGTGGAAAAAAATGTGCAGAAAGAAATCAGCAGAATCTGGCAACCCAGAGCATGGGTAATGGTAAACAAAATGTGTAAGGGGCTACTCATAGAACCCTGATGGCACGCATGCAACCCCAAGGCCGCAGGTGCCCCTCACTGACCTACAATGTTGAAATTCCAGTACAGCTGAGCCCGTGTTGTCAAGCAGGAAATCACATGCTGCCTGTTGTGAGAAGCCAAATTAAATTAAGTTGGAGCCCTTTTAGGTATCTAAACTTCATCACCATTAAAGAAGCAATGAAGGTAGAAAAAACAAACAACCATATTTTTGCTTTTGTTTTTTTTAAAGATAACTCCATTCTTGTTTAAGAATCATTGTATTATTTTGTCCCTTATGGAGGAGACGCAGTTAAAGAAAAACTTATCAGAACCAGAATTGTTGATCTAAAGACGTGAAGCAAAAAGAAGGTCTGAATATTCATGTATGAAGCCTGTTTATGCCTACCACAATCTCAGAAATTTGGAAAAAGGATCAGAGAGTGAAGAGGATGTGAAAGAGGTACAATGCTGGATCAGTGATGACAGTGATAGTAATTTAGATAATTTGAACTATCACACCACTCTGATTTCATATCAGCCAATCTTGAAAAGAAAAATGTATTCGGTGGATGGCATGCTTCATCTTGTCACATATTATCCACCATTTTCGGATGCAGCTCCAGACAGCAACAGGACAGCTGAATCGAACAACAAAAAAAAGGCAACATTAATGTCTATTCTAAGGAGTTAATGTCCTTAAAGTGTTGTTGGCCCAAAAAAGAAACCAAATAGTGAGGAGCCAATACTAAAATCCAACAACAACAACTTAGATATTTCACTGGCTCACAAGCAGGACAACACAGACACAGAAAATGAAATTGTTAAGATGAACAATGCATTTCCTGGCAACATAAAAGTACTGAATAAATAGCATATTAAGTAGAATATTCTCAGAAAGCCAAAGAAGAATCCCATTTCAATTCACCTTTTCCAGAAGTTAATAGTTATTCTGCCACCTTGATACAGAAAACTAAATATTGTCAGTGACAGGTTTACAAGTATTGCTATTGGCTATTTGGAGTCCCTAGCAGGATATGATGTGAAGCAGGAATCAAAATGAATTGTCGTTTTAGTTGTGTTATTTTCTTAAAATCCTGTTCACAGGTTCTAACAGGATGCAATAATCATTTTGCTCATTCAAGATAAACATGGCTTAATAAGTGGCCAGTTTTATGGTTGCTTTTTGCTTGTTTGTTTTTCCCAATTTTAATATTGGAAAACTATATAACCTGGATGCTTCTCAACTCTGAAATCAACATAATTTGAAAGTGGAATTTAAGTAAGACTTCACAAATGTGTTAACCTTTCTGCATTTTATTATCATGAGACTGTCTTTAAAAATAAAATACAGCACAGACAAAATGCTTGAACATTGAAAGAAGCTTTTCAAAATAAAACCAAAGCTAAACTGTCTATTTTCCACATCTCTTGTTCATTTCAGACCATTACAGCATGTTGGATTAAGTAACAAAGAGAGTTTTTTAATTTGGTTCCTAAAAGTGACCTGCAGCATCTTTGAAATAAATACAAAAATGGTTTAAATCCAAAGTCTTTTAACAGTAAATATGTGCAGACTTTAAAATTATGAATACATTTAAATACAAAGTACTTGAAAATCATTTCATCTTTAACTTACAGCTCAGGACCTGAGTTCAAGGTTCTGTTTCTCCTATAAGAGCTGATTGTGGAGTATATTGCGCATTTTCAATAAAAGATTTTTTTTCTTTTTGTAAAGAAAACAGATTAACCTTGAAATTTTCTGCTAACAAGTTGCTGTGCATTATTTTCCCCACTCTTCATACAGACACAGGAAAGGATTCTGGGTAGGCTAGTCCAACAGCCAACATCCCATCCTAAAAAGTACTACTGTTTGATTAAAAACGTCCTTTGAAAGCATCCAAACCTCTATGGACAGGTGTAAAACCACATAGCATCACTGGTTTCAGTGGTGCCACAACAAATTGAAGATTCCTCTAGCTTACACCAGCTAAGAATATGGTCCTAACCTACACATGGCTGCAATATGGAAAATCTTACACACACAGAAGAGAGTAGTGCTTCATTCCAGCACAAGGGGCTTATAAACTGAATCAGCACTCACATGTGAAACATGGAACCCTGAGCTCAGTTCTTAACAGTTACCAGAGCGTGCAACACAGTTGTTATATATATTTATAATTTTAAGGCAACACATGAATTCTGTGAATTACTTAAAATCTTAAAATGGAACTTTTTAAAAATTCCTTCATTAAAAAAAAAGAATGTAAGAATTTCATTTCACCTTCAACTGAGGAGGAAAGTATTGTGTCACTTTTGTCTCTCTGCCCAGCAGAACACAATCAGAGCATTGTTTGTGTTACTTCTACTCAGTGCTTTTTTGTAAAAAAAAGAAGAGAAGGTAATCAGCTGACTCCCCACCCCCCACCAATCCCATGGCTGGGGCTGCCGAGGTGCCAGGACTTATTACTGGCAAGTGCCGGCACAAAAAATGCACGGCTTCTACATATTTGAATACCTCCTAGATAGGGTAAAAATACCTTCTAGACACCTGCTTCTACTCACTTTATATGGAAGCAACAGCCACCCCTTTCTGCTCTTACTTACACTAGTATAAACCCAGAGTGAAAAAAGTGACCTACTTCTGCTGTGATGGACAGTTGCAGGCTTCCACAATATTACCCAGTGCTTCCACAATGTCCGGAAACAATCTGCAAACTGAGCTTTGTGTGCTCTTGCCTGTTAAGTGACATGTCAAAAGGTCACAAAACCTCCTAAAGTTTTTCAGCTTCATATGTATGGATGGGGAAAAGATTGATTATTGATTTAAGGGCTTAATGCCATACAGAACTTTTACCAGCTATTCTGTATACATATACATATATATTTATGAGACCCAGTTCAGTACTCTAGGTGAAAGAGAAGAGCCGCTCCACTGCTTAATGCTCCAGCTGTACAAGGGAGTAAAACAGAACCATGCGCCACATTCTGAAGCAGCCATGCCGGTAAGAATTCAGCTGCCTACGATGCCTGGATGTGGAAATGGGTTGAGGAGTTCATAATGCCTTTGCATAGGAGGCATATGCAATAAAACATGTAGCACATACTGTGTCAGTGCGCAAAAGACTCATTTGAAAACACATGCAGAGCAATGCACAGACATGGTGCAAAATGGGCGTCATTTTTGACATCCCGAGCTATAGTATATGGATTGATCTGTTCACCAGCTAAGGTTACGGGGCCGTTCAGAGCCTCAACTATGGTCTTACACTGAAGAGTAAGGTCTGCATATCATTATTCAATGTGCCTTCCTGCCTGTATTTTCACCAGCAGCATTTGCTCAAAGCTGGTCATCAAGTTTGGACTTCAGGGAAAAGGGGCCATGCCTGTTGACTAATCTCCTTGCCAACGTCCCCAGGGGAACAATGGAGAGGTCTCCGCAGGGGCTGCTACTGTGTACAGCATATTACTAATGGTGCTGACCTAAGTCAGCTGCTGCACAAACATTGTGACTCATTCAGAATGTGGACTAGGAGGCCTGAATTGTTGACATTTTTGCCATTGGAACAACTCAGTTTAATCCCCACGCTGGGCCTGTTTTACCAGCATCTACAGACTAAATGCAAAGAATGCAGAATGCGCAGGCATTCTGGCTGAATTTAACCGGAAGCACAGCATATGTGGCCTGCTCCTATGGCTGCACAGCTGCCATTACTTTGTATCAAACAGGGCCATCAGAGAGCATGTAACACACAGATTATTGATCCTGAAAACCATAACACCTCAGAGACAGGAATAGTCTGTTGTATCAATCTCCATCTATATGCTATACTCCACAGATCACTGGTAGTCTATTGGCATGTCTCCAGTAATACAGTGGTGTGCACCGATGCTCATGCACTCTGCAACTGCTAAAGTCTTTTACAAAAGTTTTGTTACAAAAGTGACTGTGCTTGTGCTATAACCACTTTCCCAAACAAAATAACATTCATGTTTTTATTAAAAAAAAAAAGAAAAAAGAAAAAAAGACCAATATCTATATTGCGGTTTCATAAGCAACCTGGACCAATTTTGGCATTCATCTTTGAAAAATAAATAAAAAGCAAGTAACAATAATTAATACATACAAATAAATAACTTTGTCACCTGACCTGAGACCCAGCATGGTACATATGTTAGGACTTTTATGCCATAACCCTTACACATGTCATCAATAGAATTTACTGAATTCAATGGTACAATCCATAGCCCAGTACAGGAACGTACATGCATATGTATGTAAGTTCCTAATAGTCATTATGAAGTCAATGGGAGCACTCACATGCACAAAGTTAAGCAACTATTCAAACCCTTTGAGATCCAGCAAGATTTGAGCACATGCTTAAAATAAGCATGTGGTTAACTGCTTTCGCAAAAAGGGCCACTTCAACAAAAAAAGGATAACTGTAACAAATATTAGTCGATAACCACAGGTCTTGTGGGTTTTTTTGCTTTTTACTTTCCTTGGAACTTACAGTCTCACTATAGTGAAACTATTATTCTACATGGGAACAGTTAGCTTTTTAGACAAACAATGATAAATTAAAGCATGTTATGGTCATCCCCCCTATCCCCCCTCGCTTGCAATCTTGAAAATGCATATTTTAACAGCAGAAATACAACACAGTAGGCAGTTTCAGTAGTATGCAAATGATAAGTTAGACAGTTAGGAGACCCCACACACACTTCAGCATTAATAAACATCCACACTAGCTCTACATTAATTATGGTGTTGCAGTAACAATGCTTTGCATTTTTAGTTTTCTTTGAAATATATGCCATCTATACATGGATGACATCTTATGTGTATATGGTCTTTGCTTTCTTTTTTTAACCTCAACAGTTAGTTTTATGCAGTGGGCATGATACTACAATGTCATACCAGCTGCATGGTCCTTGTTAGCATTAAAAATTAAAGAGCTAACAAAAGCTACAAGTCCAATGTTTATTATGTCAATTCTTCCTGTAACCCCACCTCCTTTTTTTTGGATAGTTGCAATGTTAGCCACACTTTTTAAAAAGATGGTATGTTTTGTATAAGAACAACAGGTTGGGTTCTCCACACTGTAGCAACATATGCTCAAGAGGGCATTTTCCAAATGGCATGGAAGCCAGTCAAAGCCATTGGTGGTTGATAAGCCCTTGACAGTGGGTTACTTTAAAAAAAAAGTGGTTTTAATCTATTAAAATATATATAAGATAGTCTTGCAAGCAGACAGAAGGAAACTGTAGGATGATGCCTTCGGACGGTGACGTCTGAAATTTTTGTCAGAAAACATCACAAAGCTAGCGAGAGAACGGACCACATTCAGCTGTCATGTACATGGTGCACGTTCCCGTGTGCTTCATATTCTCTCAGAATTTAAGCGGTCTCGAGCTTCCATCCGAAAATTGCCACACGTCACGAGTTCCCTGGGCACTACGCCAAGTGGGGGCATGTGTCGAACCTAGAGAGAGGATGAGGACAGAGGAAAAATAGGTGTAACACAGCCCAAGACGTAAATTCTCCCTGCCCCGTTTTTTTTTTTTTTTTTTTTTTTTACAAACTGCAACTTGATTTGCCAGAAGAGTATGTAACATAATGGACCCCCACATTTATGTTCTTAGTACATACGCCTGCCTTCCCACTGAGAACTCACAAACTCCCACAACACACATGCACGGGAATACTTCAAGCACAGCGAATACACAGACAGCATAAATAACACTCCAAGGGCCAAACCCTCTAGTCTTCGCTTAACTTAGTTAAAATACCAATTGACTCCAATATTCCTCTCCCACCCAAGAAGCTCATTGGCTTCAGCCAGAGGCTGGGACAACCACTAGAGTACAGGAAATACTTGTGAAAAAGCTATAAGCTGTGCAGTTGGAAGAGACTCTTCTGTCACTGAAGTCAATTGCATTTGAATCATGGTGCAACTTATAGGGTGTACCGTACCTGGCGAAGCTGTGAAATAAATGCCTCAGCCTGAGCCAGTGTTCACTGAAGTAAGTGGAAAGTGTTCCATCAACTTCATTGGCATTGGGTCAGGCCTTGGCTGTGCAAGATGGAGAAATAAAATGTTTCCCTACAGCTGGAGTACAGTGAAATGCAGGCAGGGTAAAGGCCAGTCACCATTCACACATTGTACTAAAAAAAAAAAAAACAACAAAACAATAAAACCCACCAGGCTAATGAGCAATCTGCACACTCACGAGTCTGCATGTACAACCTGTGACAATGGCAGAACCAGGGATGAATTGGTTAAGGTCAATCTACACATACTGACCACTGGGTTTGCTTCTATGGAAATTGACTCAAATGTTTACCAGTGTAGTTGAAGGGCAACTCATGAGCTACTTATCAAGATGAAATAAATGGTCCATATCTGAAATGGATGTAAATTAAAATAGCTCCATTAAATTCAATAGCATGAGCCTGATTTACACCAGATGACAATCCCATTCTATGCTTCTGACTTGAATACATACTAACATAACAACAAATAAGCCTAAGTTTTTCAAATGAGCCTAAGTGAGTTAGGTACCTAGGGTGGGATTTTCAAAAGCCCCTAAGTAATTTAAAAGCACAAGTCTGATTGAAAGTCATGAGACTCGTACTCCTACAACACTGAAGTGTTTTTGAAAATCCAACTGCTAACTCTCAGTGACTTTCAATATCAATGAGTTGGGCATTTTACTTCCTTAGACTTCTTGAGAACTGCCAGTCAAAATATATACATCTGGTTTTGGAAAACGGTGGCTTCCTTTCATGAGTCAAATGACATCCCTGCCAACCAGTATTCTACTCAACAGTCCATAATTTTCCCACACTTTCACTGTAAATGGGTTCCAACCTTTGCAGAGAAAAGAACTAAAATAACAGCTGGTATCCTTTTTCTTTTTATACAAGCTCTGCACTTCGATAAACCCTGAAACTATATCTTATCAGATACACCAAAGCCTTCTGAATGTCAAGCAAAGCATGGTATCACTTATTCCTGTATTTATCTCAGCTCTTGGAAATAAATATGAAACATCTGTACCCTAAATTCTTGTTATTGTTTCAGTCTCTTCATTAAACAAATCCCTCAATTTGGAGGATATTAAATACTAATGGCAAAGGCCTCTGCACAGTAAAGTATAATCCTCTTCTGAAGTTGATTGGATTGATATGTTATCAACTGTGATACAATTACCCAAATATTGTTCTTACTTATTGAGACATCTTTCTACAGTGAATTAAATTAAAAAAAGTTTCTTGGGACAGTAGGTCATGCTTGTATAGAATGTTACAGAAGCTTAAGAGCACATTATGGAAGCTATATAAATCTATTTCAGAATTCTAACAAACTTCAACAGGCCTCAAAGGTTTGTGGTTTTATACCACCATTAACTTATCACACAATTAGAAAATGTCACATTTTGTATTACTACTTTTGCTTTAATGTCCAGGCTACAACATGTTGTCATTTCTAAGTTATGTTCTCGTTGGCTAGTTTTTGAAGCTGCACTTATTTGGGTGACACTGCATATAATCTCTTAATGTAGGGATTCCTCAAGTACTGTGCTTGTGCTGCATGTGTGCAAGTTGGAAATGAAGTAATGTGCCTAATGGATGTATCTATCTTTGTGATACGTGTATAAATAAACGTGTTACTGATGATTAGTTTTAAAATGCATGTTTTTCATCTTTTTTGGTATATATACTAAATGTGATATATCATATATCCACCTGTATTCCTAGACAAATAGCCACATGACTGTCTATAAAACACACAACTTCTTTATAGGTTAAACATGTTATAATGAAACATATAATGAAGATGATTACTATATGTGTGTATTAGAACAACAAGGATATAATTGTTTTGATTGCTTCATGGACAGAACAATTAAAAGAAGTCCTGTTATATAAAATCTACTGCAGTGCTAACAGTTATAAAAAACAGGAAAAGAGACAGAGACTGAACTCTTTATGGACATTTAATGGCACTGGATCTAAAATCACATTGTTAAATTACTATAAAGTATCTGTTTGGTACCAGTACCTTAAGTTTAAACACAAAGCTACACCTCTGAGACATAAAGATCACAGCAAAGTATTGCTTTGTTTACAGCTGTCTTGTTCCAGTCAACATGTTCATCTTCCTGTCCTTCATTGTCAGAACTAATTTGGTGAATAATTGCTATTACCCAAGGGGCAGATTCTGATCTCATTTCCACTGGTGCAAATCCAGGGTCATTCCATTTAGGGGCTCAATCCATCAAAATACGGAGTCCTCTAACCATGATTCAGCAATGCATTTAACCATGCGTTCCACTTTAAGCGTGATTCATCCCATGGACACCAAGGGATGATGTGCGTGCTGAAAGAGAAGCATGTCCTTAAATACCTTGCTGACTTTTAGATGCGTGAGCAGATCTGGGCCAGAGTGCTCAGCATCTGGTGGTATCCAGCCCCAAGTCAGTAGAATGACTCTAGATTGACACCAGTGCAACTGAGATCAGTATCTGTCCCCAGTTTATCATAAGTATTTTTCAGCCATTTTACACACCTGTTCCAACAGGGTGGGGAATAACTTTCATTTCTCCTGTCCTTAAATTAAAGGGATCTTTATTTGTCTCTCTTAGGCTCAGAATACATGTCCTCTAAGGAGACACTGAGCAAAATACAGGCAACAAATGATGCCATCACAAGAAGACAACATAACAACTTTAGGGTTTTACAGAAATAATAAAAAAGTAATATTTACTCCATTACACTAGGAACAGCAAGAGACAGTATCACAGAGGTATGTGTTTTAATAATGTAAATAGATGCTGCAACATGCAGTATTTGTAAAACTGACAACATATACAGACCTCCAAGGAGAAAAGAAAACCTGAGTCCAGATTTGAAAGACAATGTATACACAACATTTCATAAACTTGTAGGTTGTACAGAATATAATGGAAGGGGAGTTCCCACCCGTAAAATGTTGTAAAAGAGGATGCTGGAGTTTTAGGTCCAGGTTAGCCTGATCTTGAATCCGCAGGGCGTAGCTCAATGCAGCTCACAGAATCAGCTTCTGTACATGCGTGCACATGAGCAGTGGCTGATTTCGCTATTTATGTCACTGGCAGAGACGGTCATTCTGC